>NC_083446.1:9073781-9141281 GCF_020745735.1 Hemiscyllium ocellatum
GGGAGTGACGGGGGTGCGTGCGAGTGAGGGAGTGACGGGGGTGCGTGCGAGTGAGGGAGTGACGGGGGTGCGTGCGTGTGAGGGAGTGAGGGGGGTGCGTGCGTGTGAGGGGGGTGCGTGCGTGTGAGGGGGGTGCGTGTGTGAGGGAGTGGGGGGGTGCGTGCGTGCGAGGGGGGTGCGTGCGTGTGAGGGTGTGAGGGGGGTGCGTGTGTGAGGGAGTGGGGGGGTGCGTGCGTGCGAGGGGGTGCGTGCGTGCGAGGGGGGTGCGTGCGAGGGAGTGAGTGGGGTGCGTGCGTGCGAGGGAGTGAGGGGGGTGCGTGCGTGTGAGGGGGGTGCGCGCGTGTGAGGGAGTATGGGGGGTGCGCGCGTGTGAGGGGGGTGCGCGCGTGTGAGGGAGTGAGGGGGGTGCGAGTGAGGGAGTGAGGGGGGTGCGTGCGAGGGTGCGGGAGTGAGGGGGGTGCGTGCGAGGGAGTGAGGGGGGTGCGTGCGAGGGAGTGAGGGGGGTCCGTGCGAGGGAGTGAGAGTGAGGGGGGTGCGTGCGTGTGAGGGGGGTGCGTGGGGGAGTAAGGGGGGTCTGAGTGTGGGAGTGAGGGGTGTGCGTGCGTGTGAGGGAGTGAGGGGGGTGCGTGCGTGTGAGGGAGTGAGGGGGGTGCGCGCGTGCGAGGGGGGTGCGTGTGTGCGTGTGAGGGGGGAGCGTGCGTGTGAGGGGGGCGCGTGCGTACGAGGGAGTGAGGGGGGCGCGTGCGTGCGAGGGAGTGAGGGGGGTGCGTGCGTGCGAGGGAGTGAGCGGGGTGCGTGCGAGGGAGTGAGGGGGGTGCGTGCGTGTGAGGGGGGTGCGTGCGAGGGAGTGAGGGGGGTGCTTCTGTGAGGGAGTGGGGGGGTGCGTGTGTGCCTGTGAGGGGTTGCGAGGGAGTGAGGGGGGCGCGTGCGTGCGAGGGAGTGAGGGGGGCGCGTGCGTGCGAGGGAGTGAGGGGGCGCGTGTGTGCCTGTGAGGGGGGTGCGAGGGAGTGAGGGGGGCGCGTGCGTGCGAGGGAGTGAGGGGGGCGCGTGCGTGCGAGGGAGTGAGGGGGCCGCGTGTGAGGGAGGTGCGTGCAAGGGAGTGAGTGTGAGGGGGGTGCGTGCGAGGGAGTGAGTGTGAGGGGGGTGCGTGCGAGGAAGTGAGTGTGAGGGGGGTGCGTGCGAGGGAGTGAGGGGGGTGCGTGCGTGCGAGGGAGTGAGGGGGGTGCGTGCGAGGGAGTGAGAGTGAGGGGGGTCCGTGCGAGGGAGTGAGTGTGAGGGGGGTGCGTGCGAGGGAGTGAGTGTGAGGGGGGTGCGTGCGAGGGAGTGAGTGTGAGGGGGGTGCGTGCGAGGGAGTGAGTGTGAGGGGGGTGCGTGCGAGGGAGTGAGTGTGAAGGGGGTGCGTGCGAGGGAGTGAGTGTGAGTGGGGTGCGTGCGAGGGAGTGAGGGGGGTGGGTGCGTGCGAGGGAGTGAGGGGGGTGGGTGCGTGCGAGGGAGTGAGGGGGGTGGGTGCGTGCGAGGGAGTGAGGGGGGTGGGTGCGTGCGAGGGAGTGAGGGGGGTGGGTGGGAGTGAGGGGGTGGGTGCGTGCGAGGGTGCGAGGGGGGTGGGTGCGTGCGAGGGGGGTGGGTGCGTGCGAGGGGGTGAGGGGGGTGGGTGCGTGCGAGGGGGTGAGGGGGGCGCGTGCGTGAGTGAGGGGGGCGCGTGCGTGAGTGAGGGGGGCGCGTGCGTGAGTGAGGGGGGCGCGTGCGAGGGAGTGAGAGTGAGGGGGGCGCGTGCGAGGGAGTGAGAGTGAGGGGGCGCGTGCGTGCGAGGGAGTGAGGGGGCGCGTGCGTGCGAGGGAGTGAGGGGGCGCGTGCGTGCGAGGGAGTGAGGGGGCGCGTGCGTGCGAGGGAGTGAGGGGGCGCGTGCGTGCGAGGGAGTGAGGGGGCGCGTGCGTGCGAGGGAGTGAGGGGGCGCGTGCGTGCGAGGGAGTGAGGGGGCGCGTGCGAGGGAGTGAGGGGGGTGCGTGCGAGGGAGTGAGGGTGGTGCGTGCGTGTGAGCGGGGTGCGTGTGTGAGTGGGGGGGGGTCCGTGCGAGGGAGTGAGAGTGAGGGGGGTGCGTGCGTGGGAATGAGTGAGGGGGGTGCGTGGGGGAGTAAGGGGGGTCTGAGTGTGGGAGTGAGAGTGAGGGGGGTGCTTGCGTGTGCGAGTGAGGGCAGTGCGTGCGTGTGGGAGTGAGGGTGATGCGTGTGGGGGAGTGGGAATGAGGGGGTGCGTGTGGGAGAGAGTGAGAGGTGGGTGCGTGGGAGTGAGAGTGAGGGGGGCCTGTGCGTGTGAGAGTGAGGGGGGCCTGCGTGGGGGAGTGAGGGGGGGGGGCCTGTGCGTGGGAGAGTGAGGGGGATGCGTGCATGAGGTTGAGAGGGGGAGGGGAATGCGGGAGTCGGGGGGGTGCGTGCGGGAGTGACGGGGGTGCATGCGGCAAGAGTGGGGTGGGGGTGTGCGTGGGGCGGGAGGGGAGAGCGACTTGAGGTGGGAGGGACGGGGTGAGTCGGGAGCGAGTCAGAAGGTAGGGATGTGGAGTGTGAGGGGAGAGAGGAGGGAGTGATTGAGGAGGGAGGGACGGGTGTATGGGGGGGAGAAGAGGGAGCGACAGGGTGTGTGTTGGGGGGAGAGGAGGGAGTGATGGGAGTGATTGAGGAAGGAGGGACGTGGTGTGTGAGGGGGGGAATGGAAGGAGTGATCGAGGAAGGAGGGATGGGGTGTGCGAGGGGAGAGAGGAGGGAGTGATGGGAGTGATTAAGGAAGGAGGGATGTGGTGTGTGAGGGGTGCGGATGGAGGGACGGGTGTGTGTGAGGGGGGGAATGGAAGGAGTGATCGAGGAAGGAGGGATGGGGTGTGCGAGGGGAGAGAGGAGGGAGTGATGGGAGTGATTAAGGAAGGAGGGACGTGAGGGGTGAGGAGGGAGGAAGGAGTGATTGAGGAAGGATGGACGGGGGTGTGTGGGGGGGGGAAGGAAGGAGTGATTGAGGAAGGAGGGGTGGGGTGTTTGAGGGGAGAGAGGAAGGAGTGATTGAGGGAGGGAGGGACGGGGTGTGTGAGGGGAGGGAGTGATTGAGGAGGGAGGGAGGGACGGGTGTGTGAGGGGAAAGAGGAGGGAGTGATGGGAGTGATTGAGGAAGGAGGGACGTGTGTGAGGGATGCGGAGGCAGGGACGGGTGTGTGTTTGGGGGAAAGGAAGAAGTGATTGAGGAAGGAGGGATGGGGTTAGTCAGGGGAGAGAGGAGGGAGGGACTGGGTGTGTGAGGGGAGGGAGTGATTGAGGAGGGAGGGACGGGGTGTGTGAGGGGAGGGGAGGTAGTGATTGAGGAGAGAGGGACGTGTAAGAGGGGAGAGAGGGAGGGACGGGGTGTGAGGGGGAGAAAGGAAGGATTGATTGAGGAGGGAGGGACGGGGTGTGTGAGGGGAGGGAGTGATTGAGGAAGGAGGGGCGTGGTGTGCGCGGGGTGAGGAAGGAGGGACGGGTGTGTGCGAGGGGGGGAAAGGAAGGAGTGATTGAGGAAGGATGGATGGGTGTGTGGGGGGGGGAAGGAAAGAGTGATTGAGGAAGGAGGCATGGGGTGTTTGAGGGGAGAGAGGAAGGAGTGATTGAGAGAGGGACGGGGTGTGCATGAGGGGCGAGAGGAGGGAGGGACAGAGTGTGTGAGGTGGGAGAGGAGGGAGGGACAGGGTGTGTGAGGGGGGAGAGGAGGGAGGGACGGTGCACGAGAGGACAAATGAGTGATTGGGATGGGGTGTGTGATGGTAGAAAGAAGGGAGTGATAGGGTGTGTGTGTGAGGGGCGAAAGGAGAGAGTGAGGAGGGAGTGATGGGGTGTGTGAGGGGAATGGCAAGGTCTGGGGACAGTGTGAGAGTGTTAGAGGAGGAACTGGGCGTGATAAGTGCTGATGTTGTGTGAGGAGAAAGTAAGTGTGTTTGAGAAGGAAATGAGTGAGGGTGAGAGAGTGGGGACTGAGGGGAATACGTCGGGGTGAGTGTGTGTGAAGAGGGCATGAGAAGAAACAGGTGTTTCAGGTTGTTTCAAAAGTAAAGATGCGAATGAGTGGGGTATCGGAACGAGAGAGTGAGGGTGTTTGAGAGAAGTATGAGGAGAAAGAGGTTGTGAGGAGGGTCAGGGTGAGTGCCTGAGGTTTGATGGTGAGGAGGCTGTGTGTTATGTGTGTTCTGAGGAGACTGAAGGTGTGACGGCGGTGATTGAAGCTGGATGTGTGAGTGAGCAGAGTGTGTGCATGAATTAGGAGTGAGGGGGTGTAACGGTTTGTGAGAGGATGGTGTTAGTGAGGAGGGAGGTGTTGCGTGAGTGAGAGGGTTTGTGTAGAAGGAGAAAAGAAGCGTGAGGGAGAGAGGACCAGCAAAGGCTCCCCGTCCCCCATCACAAAGACACTTTGTTTTGTAAGAACAGGTTGTGTGGTTTGAATGTTTTCCGACAGTGAAAGCAGTGTTTGGGAGTGTGAGCGATGGCGGTGAGGAACCATTTTGTTTTGTTGCTGCATCCCCCTTTCTCGCACCTCCGTCTTGGATCGGAGTGGGGCAGCAGCTTTGTTGATGCAAGTGAGCATGTCAGTGTGTGTGTGTGTGTGTGTGTGTGCGTGCGCGCGCGCGTGCGCATGGAGAAGTGCAGGTGCACATGTTTACATGAGTATGACCGTGTCTCTACCTGTGTGGGTGCACATGTGTGTTTGGATGTCTGCGCACATGCATTTGCAAATATGCATCTGTAAATGACTGCGAGTTTGTATGCTAATGTGTGTGTCTGTGCATACTTATGCATGTGCATGTATCAATGTGTCTGAATGCACCTGTCTGTGCAAATCTGTGTCTGTACAGTGTGCAGATGCATGTGCATTTGAGTCTACAAGTGTGTGTGCGCGCGCACGTGCATTTGAGAGTTTGTATCAATTTTGCGTGTGTTCTGCTACTCCACCTCCACCCTCATTCACAGCAGAGTTGAGAGGGACATTATCCACCATATAGGGTACTGTACCTTCCAAAGTTTGAGCACCCCACCCCACACTTCCTCTCTGTCACATGCGTGCAACCCCCTCCCCAACCTCCAAACACAACCCCCACACATTTCTCTCTGGCATGTTTGTGGCTGTCCATTAACCTGGACGAGGTGCCCAGTGGAGGCCCATGACGGAGCAACAACTGTCACTGACAACTTCTGTCTCGGCCGACACTCCTTTCTGAGCCGTGATGTGTCTGTGGGGCCCTTTCCCTTTTGAGTGAAAATTCGTGTGCTTTTCCCTTCTCTGCCCCTGTCAGCCTCTCTTCCTCTCCCTGACGTTTAGAAACCTGTTGTGTTCTTCACGGACCCCTCTCCAGAATTATGATTCTGTAAGATGTTTCAGCTCGTGTTGTTGGTGAGTGTGACCAGGTGGAGAAGGGGCTCTTCTCCCCTCACCCCATCCCACCCTGAGCTGCCCAAACACCACCACTTCCTTCCCACATCTCTTCCCCCTCCTCATCGCCATTTTGGAACAGCCGTCACGCTATGGTGCAGGACAGTGAGGACTTGAGAACCTTGCCCCGCACTGTGTAGAAAATCAGAGGCAGAGAAACACAAAGGAGGCTGGGGAGAGACTCCAAACACATGCACGTCAAAATCTGCTCTTTTTTTCTCTTGGACTTTTGGAGGAGATAATGATTTTAAAAAACTAAAAGGAGAGGAAACCCAACGTGCTGTTTGGAGAGGGCCTCCACCATGTTTGGGCTTCAGGTGAAACTAAAGAGCTAAAAGTGAGATGAATTGGCTCTTTTACAACGAGATCGAAACACTGCAGACCCGTTTAACAAAACAAAAATCAATGGAAAATTCTCGAAGGTCTCAGTCGGTCTGGCAGCGTTTGTGGGGAGACAGCCAACTTTTCAAGCCAGTTTGCAAAATGGCTTCCTTTCAAAATGGCCACCTTGTTGACCTTCCTTTGGACAATGGCAGAGTAACTGCTGTGAGGGGTCAGCCCCAGTGCCTGGGGTGTGGAGGATGTTAATGAAGGGATTGTTCATCGAAGGTCACATTCAGGTGATGCTGTCTGTTGGAAGTGGTTTATCGAGAGACTTTTTGGTGTATGAGATCCCACCTGCGTCCCCTCTGTACAAGCAACACAAAACACCAAGATTTCTTTGGAGCAGGGAAGGGATCCTATCGTTTACTGAGTGACGAGATTCTTTCTGTTTCTTTTTCCTTTAAATCTTTCCATAGAGTGTGTACTGATCTGAGGTTAATGTCTGGCAAGTCAAAGGGATCCTAGCACTGTGTACAACTCAGTGTGTGTAAAACACTGACCGTATAGTTAATGTTCGCAAGGTTCATTTTGAAGCTTTTAACCTGTTTGGAGATCTGTTTGTAATGTTTAAACTCCTATAGCCTTCCACTACTCCATCAACCTTTCTCTCTTGCAACCCCCCCCCCCCCCCCACCCCCACCCCCACCCAAGACCAGTCATCAACCCTGCTCCCTATAGCCTTGCTATCTCTATTCCCCCCCATTCTTGTCCAATCCCTCCCTCCTCCCCCCCCCCCCCCCCGAAACGTGATTGTGTCTGACCCATCAGTCCAAACCCTGAGGCACATGCTGGGTTTTGGGGACGAACAGGAGGTGAGTATGCTCAAGATGCTTGGCTCCCCCATGGGTGGGTGAAAGTGGATTTGGGTGGCCGGGACTCTGGGAAATGTGGAGAGATTCCCCCTGCCATTGCCTCCCAGCACCATTGATGTGGCATTAGTAGAGGTCCATTTGTGGTTTCACTGTACTCCCAAGCAGTGCACCTTGTGTGTAGTACAGTTCAATGGTTGACTGTGGAGCTTTCCACACAAGTGGGGTGGGGGGGGCAGATGTTTGCATCTTTCTTGGGACAGGATTTAAAGAATTTTTTTTATCGTCTATTGCCCCCAATCCCCCCAAACGGATATGAAATGATTGGTTGAGTTGTGATACCATATATCTCCATGTACTACTCAATGTTATTGTAATGTGTTGTTGCCTCAAAATCAGTGTAAATCTACCAGAAGGAAATACAATTGATTATATACTTTGTACAGGCTGCGCCGTCTTATTTACTGTCTGAACAGCACAACACTGGCTGCTGTATTAAAAGCTGTGTGTGCTGCGGATACTGCAAATCAAAAACAAAAGCAGAAATTGTTGCAAAAGTTCAGCACGTGTGACAGCAGCTGCGCAGGGATATCAGAGTTCATGTTTTGCGTTGAGTGACCCTTCCCCAGAAATGTGCTACTGTGGCACGGTTTCTCGAAGGTCAGGTGAGAATGAATATGAGAAGACATGCTTTGACTTAAAGCAAATTTATTCACTTAATCTAATTCAGGAATATGCAAACTAATGAGCCTATTTAAACTAGATGTATTCCGTACTGGGGTCTCACCACCTTTTGCCTGTCAGGGACTGCTGGCTTTTGGAGGTCATTCAGGATACATGGCCCCAGTGCAATGCGTGGGACAGAGTGCACTGATGTTAGTACTTTTCTGGCTCTCATCATTTTGTAGCGCTTTCAGCACTTGTTCTGAGATACCACTGTACAGAAAATAAGTTGCAAAACGCCTCTAAGTGGTTCTGTGTTGCCTACATAAAAAGTTGTATTACCGAGAAAGTCAAGGTTATTGAGTTACGTCCCAGCCCAAGCAGGCTATTTTTACGCCAAGGCTGTTCCTTTTCCATATTTTCTTTCAGTTGGGGTGATTGACCGTTTAGGCATTAGTGATCTGGTTTTGACTATTAGTAGAGCCTGGCAACCGCACCCCAGAATTGGGTGGTATGTGGAATGAACTACCAGAAGAGTGGTAGGTAAATTTAACAGACATGGTTGGGAAAGATTTAGAGAGATAAGGCCCAAACGCAGGCAAGTGGGGCTAGTTTTGTTTGGGAAATTGGTCGGCACTGACAACTTAGACCAAAGGGCCTGTTCCTGTGCTGTGTGACTATGAACTTAGTGGGTCTTCTCTCCAATTTGCCTGTGATGACAGGCACAAACATGCGCACATGAACACTTTCACACTCGTGTGTACACACTAACGCTCACAGACACATTCACCGAAGTGTACAAGTCAGACGCAGCAACCACACACTTTCACATTCACGTACAGAAAAACCTTGATCATTGGAAGAACAAGGTTTGGTGGGGGGGCGGGGGGGGTTTCGTTCGGTTAATGGAATTCCAGATAACGTCGTTTAGCCCTGCATTGGGACCTTCTGCCAGATTCCTCTGCTGATGCTGAGAAAATCTTTCTGCTGGGGGGGGCAAGCGTGAGCAAGGGCAGAGAGTCACAGAAATAACAAAACACTCCCTCAAATGTCTCCAGTCAGAGGGTGGTGAATATTGGCCCTGGGGGAGATAGGTAGATTCTTATTGATGAAGTGAGGGCTTTGAGAAGTTGACACCAAAGAGGGATTGACGTCTCGAGCAGATCGGACATGATCTTGCCAGCTGGAGGGACAGGCATGAGAGATCACGTTCCTATTTTTCACGTCCTGTCAATTTTTCTGGGTTTTCCAGATAACAGAGCCCTGCTTGATTGGCACCAACTCTACAATCATCCACTCCCTCCACCACCGACACTCAGTGGCAATGGTGTGTGAGGCCCAGCAGCAACTCGCCATGGCTCCTTAGTGCTTTCCAAACCCGTGATCTCTTCCAATTAGAAGGATAAGGACAGCAGGTACATGGCAATGCCACCACCTGCAAGCCTCCCCCTAAGTTAATCACGGTCCTGACATGGAAATATATAGGCTGTTCCTTTGGTGCCAAAATCCTGGAATTCCCTCCCTAAGGGATGTTGTGGGCCTAACCACAGCACACAGACTGCAGTGGTTCAAGAAAACAACTCCCCACCACCTGAAGGGGCAGTGAGGGGTCAGGCCCAAACTGTTACACAGCCAGTGGTGCCTATCACCCCATCATTGACTTTTTTTTAAAAATGCACATAGGATGTGGGGAGTGGCGACATACACACAGTCACAACTGTCAGCTCAAGGGGTGAGATAAAGAGAGAAAGGCCTTTTGAAATATACAGGTATGTGCAAATCTGTATACACAACTGTAAGCCCAAAGGAGTGGGCACGACTGAGGTAGGGGCACAGGCACACATATTCGTGTGTGTAAGAGAGAGCGAAGGAGAGTCAATCTTTCAGATGCACATTGAAATAATCTCACGCAGACATAGTCGTACAGATATTCAATCACACGAGCCCAAACACACATACTTGATCTCACACATAAATATGCAATGTCACACGTACACAATGCTCACACACGCACAATGATGTTCAGGCTCTCACACTCTCAGATACTCAATCCCATACGCACAGATAATCAATCTCACTCAAAGACACTGAGACTCGATGTCACACGTACACAATCTCATACATCCACAGACAATCTCACATGCTGATACTCTATCACACGCGCGCACACAGATACTCAATCTCGCACGTACACAATCTCATGCACACTAATCATATCTCATGTATGCTGATAATATCTCAGGCACATACTGAATATCATGCACACAGATACTCAATCACACATATTCAATCACGCAGAGATACTCAATCACGCACAGATAATCAGACAGATACTTAATCTGTCGCACTCATACGCAATCACGCGCACAGATAATCTCAGAGACGTACTCAATCTCTCACACACAATCAATCTCTCACAGACAGATGCTCAATCTCTCACACAAACTCAATCTCACACACACACTGATACTCAATCTCTCACGCACATGCTCAATCACACACACATAATTTCACACACAGATACTCAATCTCGCACAGACAGATACTCAATCTCTCGCACAGAGATAATAATTCTCACACACACATACTCAATCTCTCACATAGATACTCAATCTCACACACACATACTCAATCTCGCACACACACATACTCAATCTCGCACACACTGATACTCGATCTCACACACACACGTACTCAATCTCACACAGACAGATACTCAATCTCTCGCACAGAGATAATAATTCTCACACACACACACACTCAATCTCACAGGCACACTGATAACCATTCACACAGATAATCAATCTCACACAGACACAGATGCTCAATCTCTCGCACACATACACATACTCAATCTCACACACATAGTTACTCAATCTCACACACGCACACATACTCAATCTCACACAAACACAGATACTCAATCTCTCACACGCAGATATTCAATCTCACACACAGCTACTAAATCTCGCACAGATACAGGTGCTCAATCTCACATACATAGATGCTCAATCTAACACATACATCAATACTCAATCTCTCACACAGATACTCAATCTCACACGCACACTGATAACCATTCACACACACAGTTACTCAATCACACACACCTAGATACTCAATTTGACACACACAGATAATCATTCACACACATAATCACACACATAGATATTCAATCATACCCCATGCACAGATACTCAATCTCACACACACAGATACTCAATCTCACACACACAGATACTCAATCACACACACCGATACTCAATCTCACAGACACAGATACTCAATAATCTCTCACACAGATAATCAATCTCACACCGACACAAATACTCAATCTCACACACAGATACTCAATCTCACACAGATACTCAATCTCTCACACACACCGATACTCAATCTCACACACACATGCATACTCAATCTCAGATACTCAATCATACACACCCTCAGATACTCACTCTCTCACACACACAGATACTCAATCACACACACACACACAGATACTCAATCTCACACACACCGATAGTTAAACTCACAGACATAGATACTCAATTTCACACACCCAGATAATCATTCACACACAGATACTCAATCACACACACAGATATTCAATCATACCCCATGCACAGATACTCAATCTCACACACACAGATACTCAATGTCACACATACATACTCAATCTCTCACACACACAGATACTCAATCTCACACACACATGCATACCCAATCTCAGATACTCAATCATACACACCCACAGATACTCACTCTCTCACACACACATACTCAATCACACACACACACTGATACTCAATCTCACACACACATGCATACCCAATCTCAGATACTCAATCATACACACCCACAGATACTCACTCTCTCACACACACATACTCAATCACACACACACACTGATACTCAATCTCACACAGACACAGATACTCAATCTGACACACTCAAATCACACACACACATACTCAATCTCGCACAGACACAGATGCTCAACCTCACACACACAGATACTCAATCACAGACACGTAGATACTCAATTTGACACACACACAGATACTCACTCTCTCACACACAGATACTCAATCTCACACACAGCTACTCAAACACACACACCGATACTCAATCTCACAGACACAGATACTCAATAATCTCTCACACAGATAATCAATCTCACACAGACACAGATACTCAACCTCACACACAGATACTCAATCACACACACAGATACTCAATCTCACAGAGATAGATACTCAATCACACACACACAGATACTCATTCTCACACGCACACTGATAACCATTCACACACACACACATATTCAATCACACACATACACACAGCTACTCAATCACACACACCGATACTCAATCTCACAGAGACAGATACTCAATCACATACACTGATACTCAATCTCACACACAGATACTCATTCTCACACGCACACTGATAACCATTCATACACACAGATACTCAATCACACACACATAGATACTCAATTTGACACACACACAGATACTCCCTCACACACAGATACTCAATCTCACACACAGCTACTCAATCTCACACACCGATACTCTATCTCACAGACACAGATACTCAATAATCTCTCACACAGATAATCAATCTCACACAGACACAGATACTCAACCTCACACACAGATACTCAATCACACACACACACTGATAACCATTCATACGCACACATACTCAATTACACAAACAGATACTCAATCTCTCACACTAACAGACACTCAATCTCACACACAGATAGTCAATCTCACACACATAGATACTCAATCTCACACACAGAGATATTCAATTTCACACACACAGATACTCAGTCATTCACACACATAGATACCCAATCATACCACACGTACAGATACTCAATCTCTCACACACAGATACTCAATTTCTCACACACACAGATACTCAATCTCACACACAGATACGTAATCTCACACACATTTTGTCACGCACACAGATACTCAATCACACACACCGATACTTAATCTCACACAGACACTCAATCTCACACACACACTGAAACTAAATCTCACACACACACAGCTACTCAATCATACACACAGATACTCAATCTCGCACACAGATACTCAATAATCTCTCACACAGATACTCAATCTCACACAGACACAGATACTCAATCTCACACACACAGATACTCAATCTCACACACAGATACTCAATCACACACACACATACTCAAACACTCTCACACATATGCAATCACACACACCGATACTTAATCTCACAGACACAGATACTCAATAATCTCTCACACAGATAATCAATCTCACACAGACACAGATACTCAACCTCACACACACAGATACTCAATCTCACACACAGATACTCAATCTCACAGAGACAGATACTCAATCACATGTACACACTGATACTCAATCTCACACACACACAGATACTCAATCTCACACACACATACTCAATCTCACACACACATACTCAATCACACGTACACACAGATACTCAATATGACACACCCACAGATACTCACTCTCTCACACACCGATACTCAATCTGACACAGACACAGATCCTCAAAATCACACACACACATACTCAATCTCACACACGCACTGATACTCAGTCACACACACAGTGATACTCACTATCACAAACACACAGATACTCAATCACACATCCACAGATACTCTCTCTCTCACACACACCGATACTCAATCACACACACACACTGATACTCAATCTGACGCAGACACAGATACTCAATCATACGCACAGATACTCAATCTCACACACACATACTCAATCTCTCACACACAGATACTCATTCTCACACGCACTCTGATAACCATTCACACACACAGATACTCAATCACACACACATAGATACTCAATTAGATACACACACAGATACTCACTCCCTCACACACAGCTACTCAATCTCACACACCGATACTCAATCTCACAGACACAGATACTCAATAATCTCTCACACAGATAATCAATCTCACACAGACACAGATACTCAATCTCACACACAGATATGCAATCACACACACAGATACTCAATCTCACAGAGATAGATACTCAATCACACACACTGATACTCAATCTCTCACACACAGATACTTAATCTCACAAACACAGATACTCAATTTCTCACACACACAGATACTCAATCTCACAGAGACAGATACTCAACCTCACACACACACACTCAATCACACACACACTGATAACAATTCACACACACACATACTCAATTACACAAACACATATTCAATCTCTCACACAAACAGATACTCAATCTCACACACACACAGATACTCAATCTCTCACACCGATACTCAATCTCACACACATAGATACTCAATTTGACACACACAGCTACTCAATCATACACACAGATACTCAATCACACACATAGATATTCAATCATACCCCATGCACAGATACTCAATCTCACACACACAGATACTTAATGTCACACATACATACTCAATCTCTCACACACACAGATACTCAATCTCACACACACATGCATACCCAATCTCAGATACTCAATCATACACACCCACAGATACTCACTCTCTCACACACACATACTCAATCACACACACACACTGATACTCAATCTCACACACACATGCATACCCAATCTCAGATACTCAATCATACACACCCACAGATACTCACTCTCTCACACACACATACTCAATCACACACACACACTGATACTCAATCTCACACAGACACAGATACTCAATCTGACACACTCAAATCACACACACACATACTCAATCTCGCACAGACACAGATGCTCAACCTCACACACACAGATACTCAATCACAGACACGTAGATACTCAATTTGACACACACACAGATACTCACTCTCTCACACACAGATACTCAATCTCACACACAGCTACTCAAACACACACACCGATACTCAATCTCACAGACACAGATACTCAATAATCTCTCACACAGATAATCAATCTCACACAGACACAGATACTCAACCTCACACACAGATACTCAATCACACACACAGATACTCAATCTCACAGAGATAGATACTCAATCACACACACACAGATACTCATTCTCACACGCACACTGATAACCATTCACACACACACACATATTCAATCACACACATACACACAGCTACTCAATCACACACACCGATACTCAATCTCACAGAGACAGATACTCAATCACATACACTGATACTCAATCTCACACACAGATACTCATTCTCACACGCACACTGATAACCATTCACACACACAGACACTCAATCACACACACATAGATACTCAATTTGACACACACACAGATACTCACTCCCTCACACACAGATACTCAATCTCACACACAGCTACTCAATCTCACACACCGATACTCTATCTCACAGACACAGATACTCAATAATCTCTCACACAGATAATCAATCTCACACAGACACAGATACTCAACCTCACACACAGATACTCAATCACACACACACACTGATAACCATTCATACGCACACATACTCAATTACACAAACAGATACTCAATCTCTCACACTAACAGACACTCAATCTCACACACAGATAGTCAATCTCACACACATAGATACTCAATCTCACACACAGAGATATTCAATTTCACACACACAGATACTCAGTCATTCACACACATAGATACCCAATCATACCACACGCACAGATACTCAATCTCTCACACACAGATACTCAATTTCTCACACACACAGATACTCAATCTCACACACAGATACGTAATCTCACACACATTTTGTCACGCACACAGATACTCAATCACACACACCGATACTTAATCTCACACAGACACTCAATCTCACACACACACTGAAACTAAATCTCACACACACACAGCTACTCAATCATACACACAGATACTCAATCTCGCACACAGATACTCAATAATCTCTCACACAGATACTCAATCTCACACAGACACAGATACTCAATCTCACACACACAGATACTCAATCTCACACACAGATACTCAATCACACACACACATACTCAAACACTCTCACACATATGCAATCACACACACCGATACTTAATCTCACAGACACAGATACTCAATAATCTCTCACACAGATAATCAATCTCACACAGACACAGATACTCAACCTCACACACACAGATACTCAATCTCACACACAGATACTCAATCTCACAGAGACAGATACTCAATCACATGTACACACTGATACTCAATCTCACACACACACAGATACTCAATCTCACACACACATACTCAATCTCACACACACATACTCAATCACACGTACACACAGATACTCAATATGACACACCCACAGATACTCACTCTCTCACACACCGATACTCAATCTGACACAGACACAGATCCTCAAAATCACACACACACATACTCAATCTCACACACGCACTGATACTCAGTCACACACACAGTGATACTCACTATCACAAACACACAGATACTCAATCACACATCCACAGATACTCTCTCTCTCACACACACCGATACTCAATCACACACACACACTGATACTCAATCTGACGCAGACACAGATACTCAATCATACGCACAGATACTCAATCTCACACACACATACTCAATCTCTCACACACAGATACTCATTCTCACACGCACTCTGATAACCATTCACACACACAGATACTCAATCACACACACATAGATACTCAATTAGATACACACACAGATACTCACTCCCTCACACACAGCTACTCAATCTCACACACCGATACTCAATCTCACAGACACAGATACTCAATAATCTCTCACACAGATAATCAATCTCACACAGACACAGATACTCAACCTCACACACAGATATGCAATCACACACACAGATACTCAATCTCACAGAGATAGATACTCAATCACACACACTAATACTCAATCTCTCACACACAGATACTTAATCTCACAAACACAGATACTCAATTTCTCACACACACAGATACTCAATCTCACAGAGACAGATACTCAACCTCACACACACACACTCAATCACACACACACTGATAACAATTCACACACACACATACTCAATTACACAAACACATATTCAATCTCTCACACAAACAGATACTCAATCTCACACACACACAGATACTCAATCTCTCACACCGATACTCAATCTCACACACATAGATACTCAATTTGACACACACAGCTACTCAATCATACACACAGATACTCAATCACACACATAGATATTCAATCATACCCCATGCACAGATACTCAATCTCACACACACAGATACTTAATGTCACACATACATACTCAATCTCTCACACACACAGATACTCAATCTCACACACACATGCATACCCAATCTCAGATACTCAATCATACACACCCACAGATACTCACTCTCTCACACACACATACTCAATCACACACACACACTGATACTCAATCTCACACACACATGCATACCCAATCTCAGATACTCAATCATACACACCCACAGATACTCACTCTCTCACACACACATACTCAATCACACACACACACTGATACTCAATCTCACACAGACACAGATACTCAATCTGACACACTCAAATCACACACACACATACTCAATCTCGCACAGACACAGATGCTCAACCTCACACACACAGATACTCAATCACAGACACGTAGATACTCAATTTGACACACACACAGATACTCACTCTCTCACACACAGATACTCAATCTCACACACAGCTACTCAAACACACACACCGATACTCAATCTCACAGACACAGATACTCAATAATCTCTCACACAGATAATCAATCTCACACAGACACAGATACTCAACCTCACACACAGATACTCAATCACACACACAGATACTCAATCTCACAGAGATAGATACTCAATCACACACACACAGATACTCATTCTCACACGCACACTGATAACCATTCACACACACACACATATTCAATCACACACATACACACAGCTACTCAATCACACACACCGATACTCAATCTCACAGAGACAGATACTCAATCACATACACTGATACTCAATCTCACACACAGATACTCATTCTCACACGCACACTGATAACCATTCACACACACAGACACTCAATCACACACACATAGATACTCAATTTGACACACACACAGATACTCACTCCCTCACACACAGATACTCAATCTCACACACAGCTACTCAATCTCACACACCGATACTCTATCTCACAGACACAGATACTCAATAATCTCTCACACAGATAATCAATCTCACACAGACACAGATACTCAACCTCACACACAGATACTCAATCACACACACACACTGATAACCATTCATACGCACACATACTCAATTACACAAACAGATACTCAATCTCTCACACTAACAGACACTCAATCTCACACACAGATAGTCAATCTCACACACATAGATACTCAATCTCACACACAGAGATATTCAATTTCACACACACAGATACTCAGTCATTCACACACATAGATACCCAATCATACCACACGCACAGATACTCAATCTCTCACACACAGATACTCAATTTCTCACACACACAGATACTCAATCTCACACACAGATACGTAATCTCACACACATTTTGTCACGCACACAGATACTCAATCACACACACCGATACTTAATCTCACACAGACACTCAATCTCACACACACACTGAAACTAAATCTCACACACACACAGCTACTCAATCATACACACAGATACTCAATCACACACACAGATACTCAATAATCTCTCACACAGATACTCAATCTCACACAGACACAGATACTCAATCTCACACACACAGATACTCAATCTCACACACAGATACTCAATCACACACACACATACTCAAACACTCTCACACATATGCAATCACACACACCGATACTTAATCTCACAGACACAGATACTCAATAATCTCTCACACAGATAATCAATCTCACACAGACACAGATACTCAACCTCACACACACAGATACTCAATCTCACACACAGATACTCAATCTCACAGAGACAGATACTCAATCACATGTACACACTGATACTCAATCTAACACACACACAGATACTCAATCTCACACACACATACTCAATCTCACACACACATACTCAATCACACATACACACAGATACTCAATATGACACACACACAGATACTCACTCTCTCACACACCGATACTCAATCTGACACAGACACAGATCCTCAAAATCACACACACACATACTCAATCTCACACACGCACTGATACTCAGTCACACACACAGTGATACTCACTATCACAAACACACAGATACTCAATCACACATCCACAGATACTCTCTCTCTCACACACACCGATACTCAATCACACACACACACTGATACTCAATCTGACGCAGACACAGATACTCAATCATACGCACAGATACTCAATCTCACACACACATACTCAATCTCTCACACACAGATACTCATTCTCACACGCACTCTGATAACCATTCACACACACAGATACTCAATCACACACACATAGATACTCAATTAGATACACACACAGATACTCACTCCCTCACACACAGCTACTCAATCTCACACACCGATACTCAATCTCACAGACACAGATACTCAATAATCTCTCACACAGATAATCAATCTCACACAGACACAGATACTCAACCTCACACACAGATATGCAATCACACACACAGATACTCAATCTCACAGAGATAGATACTCAATCACACACACTGATACTCAATCTCTCACACACAGATACTTAATCTCACAAACACAGATACTCAATTTCTCACACACACAGATACTCAATCTCACAGAGACAGATACTCAACCTCACACACACACACTCAATCACACACACACTGATAACAATTCACACACACACATACTCAATTACACAAACACATATTCAATCTCTCACACAAACAGATACTCAATCTCACACACACACAGATACTCAATCTCTCACACCGATACTCAATCTCACACACATAGATACTCAATTTGACACACACAGCTACTCAATCATACACACAGATACTCAATCACACACATAGATATTCAATCATACCCCATGCACAGATACTCAATCTCACACACACAGATACTTAATGTCACACATACATACTCAATCTCTCACACACACAGATACTCAATCTCACACACACATGCATACCCAATCTCAGATACTCAATCATACACACCCACAGATACTCACTCTCTCACACACACATACTCAATCACACACACACACTGATACTCAATCTCACACACACATGCATACCCAATCTCAGATACTCAATCATACACACCCACAGATACTCACTCTCTCACACACACATACTCAATCACACACACACACTGATACTCAATCTCACACAGACACAGATACTCAATCTGACACACTCAAATCACACACACACATACTCAATCTCGCACAGACACAGATGCTCAACCTCACACACACAGATACTCAATCACAGACACGTAGATACTCAATTTGACACACACACAGATACTCACTCTCTCACACACAGATACTCAATCTCACACACAGATACTCAAACACACACACAGATACTCAATCTCACAGACACAGATACTCAATAATCTCTCACACAGATAATCAATCTCACACAGACACAGATACTCAACCTCACACACAGATACTCAATCACACACACAGATACTCAATCTCACAGAGATAGATACTCAATCACACACACACAGATACTCATTCTCACACGCACACTGATAACCATTCACACACACACACATATTCAATCACACACATACACACAGCTACTCAATCACACACACCGATACTCAATCTCACAGAGACAGATACTCAATCACATACACTGATACTCAATCTCACACACAGATACTCATTCTCACACGCACACTGATAACCATTCACACACACAGACACTCAATCACACACACATAGATACTCAATTTGACACACACACAGATACTCACTCCCTCACACACAGATACTCAATCTCACACACAGCTACTCAATCTCACACACCGATACTCAATCTCACAGACACAGATACTCAATAATCTCTCACACAGATAATCAATCTCACACAGACACAGATACTCAACCTCACACACAGATACTCAATCACACACACACACTGATAACCATTCATACGCACACATACTCAATTACACAAACAGATACTCAATCTCTCACACTAACAGACACTCAATCTCACACACAGATAGTCAATCTCACACACATAGATACTCAATCTCACACACAGAGATATTCAATTTCACACACACAGATACTCAGTCATTCACACACATAGATACCCAATCATACCACACGCACAGATACTCAATCTCTCACACACAGATACTCAATTTCTCACACACACAGATACTCAATCTCACACACAGATACGTAATCTCACACACATTTTGTCACGCACACAGATACTCAATCACACACACCGATACTTAATCTCACACAGACACTCAATCTCACACACACACTGAAACTAAATCTCACACACACACAGCTACTCAATCATACACACAGATACTCAATCTCGCACACAGATACTCAATAATCTCTCACACAGATACTCAATCTCACACAGGCACAGATACTCAATCTCACACACACAGATACTCAATCTCACACACAGATACTCAATCACACACACACATACTCAAACACTCTCACACATATGCAATCACACACACCGATACTTAATCTCACAGACACAGATACTCAATAATCTCTCACACAGATAATCAATCTCACACAGACACAGATACTCAACCTCACACACACAGATACTCAATCTCACACACAGATACTCAATCTCACAGAGACAGATACTCAATCACATGTACACACTGATACTCAATCTCACACACACACAGATACTCAATCTCACACACACATACTCAATCTCACACACACATACTCAATCACACGTACACACAGATACTCAATATGACACACCCACAGATACTCACTCTCTCACACACCGATACTCAATCTGACACAGACACAGATCCTCAAAATCACACACACATACTCAATCTCACACACGCACTGATACTCAGTCACACACACAGTGATACTCACTATCACAAACACACAGATACTCAATCACACATCCACAGATACTCTCTCTCTCACACACACCGATACTCAATCACACACACACACTGATACTCAATCTGACGCAGACACAGATACTCAATCATACGCACAGATACTCAATCTCACACACACATACTCAATCTCTCACACACAGATACTCATTCTCACACGCACTCTGATAACCATTCACACACACAGATACTCAATCACACACACATAGATACTCAATTAGATACACACACAGATACTCACTCCCTCACACACAGCTACTCAATCTCACACACCGGTACTCAATCTCACAGACACAGATACTCAATAATCTCTCACACAGATAATCAATCTCACACAGACACAGATACTCAACCTCACACACAGATATGCAATCACACACACAGATACTCAATCTCACAGAGATAGATACTCAATCACACACACTGATACTCAATCTCTCACACACAGATACTTAATCTCACAAACACAGATACTCAATTTCTCACACACACAGATACTCAATCTCACAGAGACAGATACTCAACCTCACACACACACACTCAATCACACACACACTGATAACAATTCACACACACACATACTCAATTACACAAACACATATTCAATCTCTCACACAAACAGATACTCAATCTCACACACACACAGATACTCAATCTCTCACACCGATACTCAATCTCACACACATAGATACTCAATTTGACACACACAGCTACTCAATCATACACACAGATACTCAATCTCTCACACACACACATACTCAATCTCGCACACATACTCAATCTCGGGCACCCAGATACTCAATCTCACACACACATGCATACTCAATCTCCGATACTCAATCATACACACCCACAGATACTCACTCTCTCACACACACATACTCAATCACACACACACAGATACTCGATCTCACACAGACACAGATACTCAACCTGACACAGATACTCAAAATCACACACACACATACTCAATCTCGCACAGACACAGATGCTCAGTCTCTCACACACAGATACTCATTCTCACTCGCACACTGATAACCATTCACACACACACATACTCAATCACATACACACAGATACTCAATCTCACACACACACAGCTACTCAATCACACACACCGATACTCAATCTCACAGACACAGATACTCAATAATCTCTCACACAGATACTCAATCTCACACAGACACAAATACTCAATCTCACACACAGATATGCAATCACACACACAGATACTCAATCTCACAGAGACACAGATACTCAATCTCACACACAGATATGCAATCACACACAGATACTCAATCTCACAGAGACAGATACTCAATTACACACACAGATACTCAATCTCACACACAGATACTCAATCTCATACACACCGATACTCAATCTCACACACACAGATAATCATTCACACACAGATACTCAATCACACACATAGATATTCAATCATACCCCATGCACAGATACTCAATCTCACACACACAGATACTCAATGTCACACACAGCTACTCAATCACACACACCGATACTCAATCTCACAGACACAGATACTCAATAATCTCTCACACAGATAATCAATCTCACACCGACACAAATACTCAATCTCACACACAGATACTCAATCTCACACAGATACTCAATCTCGGACACACACTGATACTCAATCTCTCACACACACCGATACTCAATCTCTCACACACATGCATACTCAATCTCAGATACTCAATCATACACACCCTCAGATACTCACTCTCTCACACACACAGACTCAATCACACACACACACACTGATACTCAATCTCACACAGACACAGATACTCAATCTGACACACATACTCAAAATCACACACACATACTCAATCTTGCACAGACACAGATGCTCAGTCTCTCATGCACATACTCAATCACACGCACACAGATACTCAATCTGTCTCACACACATGCAATCACACACACACTCAATCTCAAACAGACACAGATACTCAACCTCACACACAGATATGCAATCACACACAGATACTCAATCTCACAGAGACAGATACTCAACCTCACACACACACACTCAATCACACACACACACTGATAACGATTCACACACACACATACTCAATTACACAAACACATACTCAATCTCTCACACAAACAGATACTCAATCTCACACACACACAGATACTCAATCTCTCACACCGATACTCAATCTCACACACATAGATACTCAATTTGACACACACAGCTACTCAATCATACACACAGATACTCAATCTCTCACACACACACATACTCAATCTCGCACACATACTCAACCTCGGGCACCCAGATACTCAATCTCTCTCACAAACAGATACTCAATCTATCACACACACAGATACTCAATCTCTCACACATACTCAATCTCGGACACACAGATACTCGATCTCACACACACATGCATACTCAATCTCTGATACTCAATCATACACACCCACAGATACTCACTCTCTCACACACACATACTCAATCGCACACACACAGATACTCGATCTCACACAGACACAGATACTCAACCTGACACAGATACTCAAAATCACACACACACATACTCAATCTCGCACAGACACAGATGCTCAGTCTCTCACACACATACTCAATCTCACACACACATGCCGATCTCGCACAGATACTCAATCTGACACACACACAGATACTCAAACACTCACACATATGCAATCACACACACAGATACTCAATCTCACATAGACAGATACTCAATCACACACACACACTGATAACCATTCACACACACACATACTCAATTACACAGATACTCAATCTCACAAACACAGATACTCAATCACACACATAGATATTCAATCATACCACACGCACAGATACTCAATCTCTCACACACAGATACTCAATGTCACACATACATACTCAATCTCTCACACACACAGATACTCAATCTCGGACACACAGATACTCAATCTCACACACACATGCATACCCAATCTCAGATACTCAACCATACACACCCACAGATACTCACCCTCTCACACACACATACTCAATCACACATACACACTGATACTCAATCTCACACACACACAGACTCAATTACACATACACACTGATACTCAATCTCACACAGAGACAGATACTCAATCTGACACAGATACTCAAATCACACACACACATACTCAATCTCGCACAGACACAGATGCTCAACCTCACACACACAGATACTCAATCACACACACATAGATACTCAATTTGACACACACACAGATACTCTCTCACACACAGATACTCAATCTCACACACAGATACTCATTCTCACTCGCACACTGATAACCATTCACACACACAGATACTCAATCACACACACACAGCTACTCAATCACACACACCGATACTCAATCTCACAGACACAGATACTCAATAATCTCTCACACAGATACTCAATCTAACACACCAATACTCAATCTCACACACAGATATGCAATCACACACGCAGATACTCAATCTCACAGAGACACAGATACTCAACCTCACACACAGATATGCAATCACACACACAGATACTCAATCTCACAGAGACACAGATACTCAACCTCACACACAGATATGCAATCACACACACAGATACTCAATCTCACAGAGACAGATACTCAATTACACACACAGATACTCAATCTCATACACACAGATACTCAATCTCACACACACAGATAATCATTCACACACAGATACTCAATCACACACATAGATATTCAATCATACCCCATGCACAGATACTCAATCTCACACACACAGATACTCAATGTCACACATACATACTCAATCTCTCACACACACAGATACTCAATCTCACACACACAGATAATCATTCACACACAGATACTCAATCACACACATAGATATTCAATCATACCCCATGCACAGATACTCAATCTCACACACACAGATACTCAATGTCACACATACATACTCAATCTCTCACACACACAGATACTCAATCTCTCACACACACATACTCAATCTCTCACACACATGCATACCCAATCTCAGATACTCAATCATACACACCCACAGATACTCACTCTCTCACACACACATACTCAATCACACACACACACTGATACTCAATCTGACACAGACACAGATACTCAATCTGACTCAGATACTCAAATCACACACACACATACTCAATCTCGCACAGACACAGATGCTCAACCTCACACACACAGATACTCAATCACAGACACATAGATACTCAATTTGACACACACAGAGATACTCACTCTCTCACACACAGATACTCAATCTCACACACAGCTACTCAAACACACACACCGATACTCAATCTCACAGACACAGATACTCAATAATCTCTCACACAGATAATCAATCTCACACAGACACAAATACTCAATCTCACACACAGATATGCAATCACACACACAGATACTCAATCTCACATAGACAGATACTCAATCACACACACACACTGATACTCAATCACACACACACACTGATAACCATTCACACACACACATACTCAATTACACAGTTACTCAATCTCACAAACACAGATACTCAATCACACACATAGATATTCAATCATACCACACGCACAGATACTCAATCTCTCACACACAGATACTCAATGTCACACATACATACTCAATCTCTCACACACACAGATACTCAATCTCGGACACACAGATACTCAATCTCACACACACATGCATACCCAATCTCAGATACTCAACCATACACACCCACAGATACTCACCCTCTCACACACACATACTCAATCACACATACACACTGATACTCAATCTCACACACACACAGACTCAATTACACATACACACTGATACTCAATCTCACACAGAGACAGATACTCAATCTGACACAGATACTCAAATCACACACACACATACTCAATCTCGCACAGACACAGATGCTCAGTCTCTCACACACAGATACTCATTCTCACTCGCACACTGATAACCATTCACACACACACATACTCAATCACATACACACAGATACTCAATCTCACACACACACAGCTACTCAATCACACACACCGATACTCAATCTCACAGACACAGATACTCAATAATCTCTCACACAGATACTCAATCTCACACAGACACAAATACTCAATCTCACACACAGATATGCAATCACACACACAGATACTCAATCTCACAGAGACACAGATACTCAATCTCACACACAGATATGCAATCACACACAGATACTCAATCTCACAGAGACAGATACTCAATTACACACACAGATACTCAATCTCACACACAGATACTCAATCTCATACACACCGATACTCAATCTCACACACACAGATAATCATTCACACACAGATACTCAATCACACACATAGATATTCAATCATACCCCATGCACAGATACTCAATCTCACACACACAGATACTCAATGTCACACACAGCTACTCAATCACACACACCGATACTCAATCTCACAGACACAGATACTCAATAATCTCTCACACAGATAATCAATCTCACACCGACACAAATACTCAATCTCACACACAGATACTCAATCTCACACAGATACTCAATCTCGGACACACACTGATACTCAATCTCTCACACACACCGATACTCAATCTCTCACACACATGCATACTCAATCTCAGATACTCAATCATACACACCCTCAGATACTCACTCTCTCACACACACAGACTCAATCACACACACACACACTGATACTCAATCTCACACAGACACAGATACTCAATCTGACACACATACTCAAAATCACACACACATACTCAATCTTGCACAGACACAGATGCTCAGTCTCTCATGCACATACTCAATCACACGCACACAGATACTCAATCTGTCTCACACACATGCAATCACACACACACTCAATCTCAAACAGACACAGATACTCAACCTCACACACAGATATGCAATCACACACAGATACTCAATCTCACAGAGACAGATACTCAACCTCACACACACACACTCAATCACACACACACACTGATAACGATTCACACACACACATACTCAATTACACAAACACATACTCAATCTCTCACACAAACAGATACTCAATCTCACACACACACAGATACTCAATCTCTCACACCGATACTCAATCTCACACACATAGATACTCAATTTGACACACACAGCTACTCAATCATACACACAGATACTCAATCTCTCACACACACACATACTCAATCTCGCACACATACTCAACCTCGGGCACCCAGATACTCAATCTCTCTCACAAACAGATACTCAATCTATCACACACACAGATACTCAATCTCTCACACATACTCAATCTCGGACACACAGATACTCGATCTCACACACACATGCATACTCAATCTCTGATACTCAATCATACACACCCACAGATACTCACTCTCTCACACACACATACTCAATCGCACACACACAGATACTCGATCTCACACAGACACAGATACTCAACCTGACACAGATACTCAAAATCACACACACACATACTCAATCTCGCACAGACACAGATGCTCAGTCTCTCACACACATACTCAATCTCACACACACATGCCGATCTCGCACAGATACTCAATCTGACACACACACAGATACTCAAACACTCACACATATGCAATCACACACACAGATACTCAATCTCACATAGACAGATACTCAATCACACACACACACTGATAACCATTCACACACACACATACTCAATTACACAGATACTCAATCTCACAAACACAGATACTCAATCACACACATAGATATTCAATCATACCACACGCACAGATACTCAATCTCTCACACACAGATACTCAATGTCACACATACATACTCAATCTCTCACACACACAGATACTCAATCTCGGACACACAGATACTCAATCTCACACACACATGCATACCCAATCTCAGATACTCAACCATACACACCCACAGATACTCACCCTCTCACACACACATACTCAATCACACATACACACTGATACTCAATCTCACACACACACAGACTCAATTACACATACACACTGATACTCAATCTCACACAGAGACAGATACTCAATCTGACACAGATACTCAAATCACACACACACATACTCAATCTCGCACAGACACAGATGCTCAACCTCACACACACAGATACTCAATCACACACACATAGATACTCAATTTGACACACACACAGATACTCTCTCACACACAGATACTCAATCTCACACACAGATACTCATTCTCACTCGCACACTGATAACCATTCACACACACAGATACTCAATCACACACACACAGCTACTCAATCACACACACCGATACTCAATCTCACAGACACAGATACTCAATAATCTCTCACACAGATACTCAATCTAACACACCAATACTCAATCTCACACACAGATATGCAATCACACACGCAGATACTCAATCTCACAGAGACACAGATACTCAACCTCACACACAGATATGCAATCACACACACAGATACTCAATCTCACAGAGACACAGATACTCAACCTCACACACAGATATGCAATCACACACACAGATACTCAATCTCACAGAGACAGATACTCAATTACACACACAGATACTCAATCTCATACACACAGATACTCAATCTCACACACAAACAGATACTCAATCTCACACACACAGATAATCATTCACACACAGATACTCAATCACACACATAGATATTCAATCATACCCCATGCACAGATACTCAATCTCACACACACAGATACTCAATGTCACACATACATACTCAATCTCTCACACACACAGATACTCAATCTCACACACACAGATAATCATTCACACACAGATACTCAATCACACACATAGATATTCAATCATACCCCATGCACAGATACTCAATCTCACACACACAGATACTCAATGTCACACATACATACTCAATCTCTCACACACACAGATACTCAATCTCTCACACACACATACTCAATCTCTCACACACATGCATACCCAATCTCAGATACTCAATCATACACACCCACAGATACTCACTCTCTCACACACACATACTCAATCACACACACACACTGATACTCAATCTGACACAGACACAGATACTCAATCTGACTCAGATACTCAAATCACACACACACATACTCAATCTCGCACAGACACAGATGCTCAACCTCACACACACAGATACTCAATCACAGACACATAGATACTCAATTTGACACACACAGAGATACTCACTCTCTCACACACAGATACTCAATCTCACACACAGCTACTCAAACACACACACCGATACTCAATCTCACAGACACAGATACTCAATAATCTCTCACACAGATAATCAATCTCACACAGACACAAATACTCAATCTCACACACAGATATGCAATCACACACACAGATACTCAATCTCACATAGACAGATACTCAATCACACACACACACTGATACTCAATCACACACACACACTGATAACCATTCACACACACACATACTCAATTACACAGTTACTCAATCTCACAAACACAGATACTCAATCACACACATAGATATTCAATCATACCACACGCACAGATACTCAATCTCTCACACACAGATACTCAATGTCACACATACATACTCAATCTCTCACACACACAGATACTCAATCTCGGACACACAGATACTCAATCTCACACACACATGCATACCCAATCTCAGATACTCAACCATACACACCCACAGATACTCACCCTCTCACACACACATACTCAATCACACATACACACTGATACTCAATCTCACACACACACAGACTCAATTACACATACACACTGATACTCAATCTCACACAGAGACAGATACTCAATCTGACACAGATACTCAAATCACACACACACATACTCAATCTCGCACAGACACAGATGCTCAACCTCACACACACAGATACTCAATCACACACACATAGATACTCAATTTGACACACACACAGATACTCTCTCACACACAGATACTCAATCTCACACACAGCTACTCAATCACACACACCGATACTCAATCTAACAGACACAGATACTCAATAATCTCTCACACAGATAATCAATCTCACACAGACACAGATACTCAATCTCTCACACACAGATACTCATTCTCACTCGCACACTGATAACCATTCACACACACAGATACTCAATCACACACACACAGCTACTCAATCACACACACCGATACTCAATCTCACAGACACAGATACTCAATAATCTCTCACACAGATACTCAATCTAACACACCAATACTCAATCTCACACACAGATATGCAATCACACACGCAGATACTCAATCTCACAGAGACACAGATACTCAACCTCACACACAGATATGCAATCACACACACAGATACTCAATCTCACAGAGACACAGATACTCAACCTCACACACAGATATGCAATCACACACACAGATACTCAATCTCACAGAGACAGATACTCAATTACACACACAGATACTCAATCTCATACACACAGATACTCAATCTCACACACAAACAGATACTCAATCTCACACACACAGATAATCATTCACACACAGATACTCAATCACACACATAGATATTCAATCATACCCCATGCACAGATACTCAATCTCACACACACAGATACTCAATGTCACACATACATACTCAATCTCTCACACACACAGATACTCAATCTCACACACACAGATAATCATTCACACACAGATACTCAATCACACACATAGATATTCAATCATACCCCATGCACAGATACTCAATCTCACACACACAGATACTCAATGTCACACATACATACTCAATCTCTCACACACACAGATACTCAATCTCTCACACACACATACTCAATCTCTCACACACATGCATACCCAATCTCAGATACTCAATCATACACACCCACAGATACTCACTCTCTCACACACACATACTCAATCACACACACACACTGATACTCAATCTGACACAGACACAGATACTCAATCTGACACAGATACTCAAATCACACACACACATACTCAATCTCGCACAGACACAGATGCTCAACCTCACACACACAGATACTCAATCACAGACACATAGATACTCAATTTGACACACACAGAGATACTCACTCTCTCACACACAGATACTCAATCTCACACACAGCTACTCAAACACACACACCAATACTCAATCTCACAGACACAGATACTCAATAATCTCTCACACAGATAATCAATCTCACACAGACACAAATACTCAATCTCACACACAGATATGCAATCACACACACAGATACTCAATCTCACAGAGATAGATACTCAATCACACACACTGATACTCAATCTCACAGAGACAGATACTCAATCACATACACTGATACTCAATCTCACACACAGATACTCATTCTCACACACACACTGATAACCATTCACACACACAGATACTCAATCACACACATAGATACTCAATTTGACACACACACAGATACTCACTCCCTCACACACAGATACTCAATCTCACACACAGTTACTCAATCCCACACACCGATACTCAATCTCACAGACACAGATACTCAATAATCTCTCACACAGATGATCAATCTCACACAGACACAGATACTCAACCTCACACACAGATACTCAATCACACACACACACACTGATAACCATTCATACGCACACATACTCAATTACACAAACAGATACTCAATCTCTCACACTAACAGATACTCAATCTCACACACAGATAGTCAATCTCATACACATAGATATTCAATCATTCATACACATAGATACCCAATCATACCACACGCACAGATACTCAATCGCTCACACACAGATACTTAATCTCACACACATGGACACTCAATTTCTCACACACACAGATACTCAATCTCACACACACACAGCTACTCAATCATACACACAGATACTCAATCTCACACACACATACTCAATCTCTCACACACAGATACTCATTCTCACACGCACACTGATAACCATTCACACACACAGATACTCAATCACACACACACAGATACTCAATTTGACACACACAGATACTCACTCCCTCACACACAGCTACTCAATCTCACACACCGATACTCTATCTCACAGACACAGATACTCAATAATCTCTCACACAGATAATCAATCTCACCCAGACACAGATACTCAACCTCACACACAGATACTCAATCTCACACACAGATACTCAATCTCACAGAGATAGATACTCAATCACACACACTGATACTCAATCTCTCACACACACAGATACTCAATCACACACACAGATACTCATTCTCACACGCACACTGATAACCATTCACACACACAGATACTCAATCACACACACACAGATACTCAATTTGACACACACTGATACTCACTCTCTCACACACAGATACTCACTCTCACACACAGCTACTCAATCTCACACACCGATACTCAATCTCACAGAGACAGACACTCAATAATCTCTCACACAGATAATCAATCTCACACAGACACAGATACTCAACCTCACACACAGATACACAATCACACACACACAGATACTCAATCTCTCACACTAACAGATACTCAATCTCACACACAGATAGTCAATCTCACACACATAGATACTCAATCTCACACACATAGATATTCAATTTAACACACACAGATACTCAGTCATTCACACACATAGATACCCAATCATACCAGACGCACAGATACTCAATCTCTCACGCACAGATACTCAATGTCACACACACACTGAATTTCTCACACACATAGATACTCAATCTCTCACACACACAGATACTCAATCTCACACACAGATACGTAATCTCACACACATAGACACTCATTTTCTCACACACAGATACTCAATCACACACACCGATACTTAATCTCACACAGATACTCAATCTCACACACACACTGAAACTCAATCTCACACACACAGAGCTACTCAATCATACACACAGATACTCAATCTCGCACACAGATACTCACTCCCTCACACACAGATACTCAATCTCACACACCGATACTCAATCTCACAGACACAGATACTCAATAATCTCTCACACAGATAATCAATCTCACACAGACACAGATACTCAATCTCACACACATACTCAATGTCTCACACACATACTCAATCACACACACAGATACTCAATCACACACACAGATACTCAAACACTCTCACACATATGCAATCACACACACAGATACTTAATGTCACACATATAGACACTCAATCTCACACAGACACAGATACTCAATCACACACACACAGATACTCAATCACACACACACACTGATACTCGATCTCACACAGACACAGATACTCAATCTGACACAGATACTCAAAATCACACACACACATGCTCAATCTCGCATACATACTCAATCACACACACACAGATACTCAATCTAACACACACAGATACTCAATCTCACACAGAGATATGCAATCACACACACACAGATACTCAACCTCACACACAAACGGATACTCAATCTCTCACACACAGATACTCAATCTCACACACATAGACACTCAATTTCTCACACACACAGATACTCAATCTCTCACACATAGATACTCAATCTCACAGAGACAGATACTCAATCACACACGCAGATACTCAATCTCACACACATAGATACTCAATCTCACAGAGACAGATACTCAATCTCACACACACACAGATACTCAATCTGACACAGATACTCAAAATCACAAACACACACATACTCAGTCTCACACACACATGCTCCATCTCACACACATACTCAATCACACGCACGCACTGATACTCAGTCACACACACACAGATACTCACTCTCTCACACACCGATACTCAATCTGACACAGACATAGATCCTCAAAATCACACACACACGTACTCAATCTCACACACGCACTGATACTCAGTCACACACACACAGATACTCGCTATCACAAACACACAGATACACAATCACACACACAGATACCGACTCTCTCACACACAGATACTCAATCACACACACACCGATACTCAATCACACACACACACTGATACTCAATCTGACACAGACACAGATACTCAATCATACACACAAATACTCAATCTCACACAGACATACTCAATCTCTCACACGCAGATACTCATTCTCACACGCACACTGATAACCATTCACACACACAGATACTCAATCACACACACATAGATACTCAATTTGACACACACACAGATTCTCACTCCCTCACACACAGCTACTCAATCTCACACACCGATACTCAATCTCACAGACACAGATACTCAATTTCTCACACACACAGATACTCAATCATACACACTGATACTTAATCTCACACAGATACTCAATCTCACACACACTGAAACTCAATCTCACACACACAGAGCTACTCAATCATACACACAGATACTCAATCTCGCACACAGATACTCACTCCCTCACACACAGATACTCAATCTCACAGACACAGATACTCAATAATCTCTCACACAGATAATCAATCTCACACACAGATACTCAATCTCATACACACAGATACTCAATCTCACACACACACAGATACTCAATCACACACACAGATACTCAATCTCACACACAGATACTCAATCTCACACACACAGATACTCAATCTCACACACACAGATACTCAATCACACACACAGATACTCAATCACACACACACACTGATACTCGATCTCACACAGACACAGATACTCAATCTGACACAGATACTCAAAATCACACACACACATGCTCAATCTCACATACATACTCAATCACACACACACAGATACTGAATCTGACACGCACACAGATACTCAATCTCACACAGAGATATGCAATCACACACACACAGATACTCAACCTCACACACAGATATGCAATCACACACACACAGATACTCAACCTCACACACAAACAGATACTCAATCTCTCACACACAGATACTCAGTCTCACACACATTGACACTCAATTTCTCACACACACAGACACTCAATCTCTCACACATAGATACTCAATCTCACAGAGACAGATACTCAATCACACACACAGATACTCAATCTCACACACATAGATACTCAATCTCACAGAGACAGATACTCAATCACACACACAGATACTCAATCTCACACACATAGATACTCAATCTCACAGAGACAGATACTCAATCACATGTACACACTGATACTCAATCTCACACACACATACTCAATCACACGTACACACAGATACTCAATATGACACACCCACAGATACTCAATCTGACACAGATACTCAAATCACACACACACAGATACTCAATCTCTCACACACATGCATACCCAATCTCAGATACTCAATCATACACACCCACAGATACTCACTCTCTCACACACACATACTCAATCACACACACACACTGATACTCAATCTGACACAGACACAGATACTCAATCTGACACAGATACTCAAATCACACACACACATACTCAATCTCGCACAGACACAGATGCTCAACCTCACACACACAGATACTCAATCACAGACACATAGATACTCAATTTGACACACACAGATACTCACTCTCTCACACACCGATACTCAATCTCACAGACACAGATACTCAATAATCTCTCACACAGATAATCAATCTCACACAGACACAGATACTCAACCTCACACACAGATACTCAATCACACACACCGATACTCAATCTCACAGACACAGATACTCAATAATCTCTCACACAGATAATCAATCTCACACAGACACAAATACTCAATCTCACACACAGATATGCAATCACACACACAGATACTCAATCTCACAGAGATAGATACTCAATCACACACACTGATACTCAATCTCACAGAGACAGATACTCAATCACATACACTGATACTCAATCTCACACACAGATACTCATTCTCACACACACACTGATAACCATTCACACACACAGATACTCAATCACACACATAGATACTCAATTTGACACACACACAGATACTCACTCCCTCACACACAGATACTCAATCTCACACACAGTTACTCAATCCCACACACCGATACTCAATCTCACAGACACAGATACTCAATAATCTCTCACACAGATGATCAATCTCACACAGACACAGATACTCAACCTCACACACAGATACTCAATCACACACACACACACTGATAACCATTCATACGCACACATACTCAATTACACAAACAGATACTCAATCTCTCACACTAACAGATACTCAATCTCACACACAGATAGTCAATCTCATACACATAGATATTCAATCATTCATACACATAGATACCCAATCATACCACACGCACAGATACTCAATCGCTCACACACAGATACTTAATCTCACACACATGGACACTCAATTTCTCACACACACAGATACTCAATCTCACACACACACAGCTACTCAATCATACACACAGATACTCAATCTCACACACACATACTCAATCTCTCACACACAGATACTCATTCTCACACGCACACTGATAACCATTCACACACACAGATACTCAATCACACACACACAGATACTCAATTTGACACACACAGATACTCACTCCCTCACACACAGCTACTCAATCTCACACACCGATACTCTATCTCACAGACACAGATACTCAATAATCTCTCACACAGATAATCAATCTCACCCAGACACAGATACTCAACCTCACACACAGATACTCAATCTCACACACAGATACTCAATCTCACAGAGATAGATACTCAATCACACACACTGATACTCAATCTCTCACACACACAGATACTCAATCACACACACAGATACTCAATCTCACACACATAGATACTCAATCTCACAGAGACAGATACTCAATCACACACACAGATACTCAATCTCACACACATAGATACTCAATCTCACAGAGACAGATACTCAATCACATGTACACACTGATACTCAATCTCACACACACATACTCAATCACACGTACACACAGATACTCAATATGACACACCCACAGATACTCAATCTGACACAGATACTCAAATCACACACACACAGATACTCAATCTCTCACACACATGCATACCCAATCTCAGATACTCAATCATACACACCCACAGATACTCACTCTCTCACACACACATACTCAATCACACACACACACTGATACTCAATCTGACACAGACACAGATACTCAATCTGACACAGATACTCAAATCACACACACACATACTCAATCTCGCACAGACACAGATGCTCAACCTCACACACACAGATACTCAATCACAGACACATAGATACTCAATTTGACACACACAGATACTCACTCTCTCACACACCGATACTCAATCTCACAGACACAGATACTCAATAATCTCTCACACAGATAATCAATCTCACACAGACACAGATACTCAACCTCACACACAGATACTCAATCACACACACCGATACTCAATCTCACAGACACAGATACTCAATAATCTCTCACACAGATAATCAATCTCACACACACACAAATACTCAATCTCACACACAGATATGCAATCACACACACAGATACTCAATCTCACAGAGATAGATACTCAATCACACACACTGATACTCAATCTCACAGAGACAGATACTCAATCACATACACTGATACTCAATCTCACACACAGATACTCATTCTCACACACACACTGATAACCATTCACACACACAGATACTCAATCACACACATAGATACTCAATTTGACACACACACAGATACTCACTCCCTCACACACAGATACTCAATCTCACACACAGTTACTCAATCCCACACACCGATACTCAATCTCACAGACACAGATACTCAATAATCTCTCACACAGATGATCAATCTCACACAGACACAGATACTCAACCTCACACACAGATACTCAATCACACACACACACACTGATAACCATTCATACGCACACATACTCAATTACACAAACAGATACTCAATCTCTCACACTAACAGATACTCAATCTCACACACAGATAGTCAATCTCATACACATAGATATTCAATCATTCATACACATAGATACCCAATCATACCACACGCACAGATACTCAATCGCTCACACACAGATACTTAATCTCACACACATGGACACTCAATCTCACACACACACAGCTACTCAATCATACACACAGATACTCAATCTCACACACACATACTCAATCTCTCACACACAGATACTCATTCTCACACGCACACTGATAACCATTCACACACACAGATACTCAATCACACACACACAGATACTCAATTTGACACACACAGATACTCACTCCCTCACACACAGCTACTCAATCTCACACACCGATACTCTATCTCACAGACACAGATACTCAATAATCTCTCACACAGATAATCAATCTCACCCAGACACAGATACTCAACCTCACACACAGATACTCAATCTCACACACAGATACTCAATCTCACAGAGATAGATACTCAATCACACACACTGATACTCAATCTCTCACACACACAGATACTCAATCACACACACAGATACTCATTCTCACACGCACACTGATAACCATTCACACACACAGATACTCAATCACACACACAGATACTCAATCTGACACAGATACTCAAATCACACACACACAGATACTCAATCTCTCACACACATGCATACCCAATCTCAGATACTCAATCATACACACCCACAGATACTCACTCTCTCACACACACATACTCAATCACACACACACACTGATACTCAATCTGACACAGACACAGATACTCAATCTGACACAGATACTCAAATCACACACACACATACTCAATCTCGCACAGACACAGATGCTCAACCTCACACACACAGATACTCAATCACAGACACATAGATACTCAATTTGACACACACAGATACTCACTCTCTCACACACCGATACTCAATCTCACAGACACAGATACTCAGTAATCTCTCACACTGATACTCAATCTCACAGAGACAGATACTCAATCACACACACAGATACTCAATCTCACAGAGATAGATACTCAATCACACACACTGATACTCAATCTCTCACACACACAGATACTCAATCACACACACACAGATACTCAATTTGACACACACTGATACTCACTCTCTCACACACAGATACTCACTCTCACACACAGCTACTCAATCTCACACACCGATACTCAATCTCACAGAGACAGACACTCAATAATCTCTCACACAGATAATCAATCTCACACAGACACAGATACTCAACCTCACACACAGATACACAATCACACACACACAGATACTCAATCTCTCACACTAACAGATACTCAATCTCACACACAGATAGTCAATCTCACACACATAGATACTCAATCTCACACACATAGATATTCAATTTAACACACACAGATACTCAGTCATTCACACACATAGATACCCAATCATACCAGACGCACAGATACTCAATCTCTCACGCACAGATACTCAATGTCACACACACACTGAATTTCTCACACACATAGATACTCAATCTCTCACACACACAGATACTCAATCTCACACACAGATACGTAATCTCACACACATAGACACTCATTTTCTCACACACAGATACTCAATCACACACACCGATACTTAATCTCACACAGATACTCAATCTCACACACACACTGAAACTCAATCTCACACACACAGAGCTACTCAATCATACACACAGATACTCAATCTCGCACACAGATACTCACTCCCTCACACACAGATACTCAATCTCACACACCGATACTCAATCTCACAGACACAGATACTCAATAATCTCTCACACAGATACTCAATCTCACACACATACTCAATGTCTCACACACATACTCAATCACACACACAGATACTCAATCACACACACAGATACTCAATCTCACACACAAACGGATACTCAATCTGACACAGATACTCAAAATCACAAACACACACATACTCAGTCTCACACACACATCCTCCATCTCACACACATACTCAATCACACGCACGCACTGATACTCAGTCACACACACACAGATACTCACTCTCTCACACACCGATACTCAATCTGACACAGACATAGATCCTCAAAATCACACACACACATACTCAATCTCACACACGCACTGATACTCAGTCACACACACACAGATACTCGCTATCACAAACACACAGATACACAATCACACACACAGATACCGACTCTCTCACACACAGATACTCAATCACACACACACCGATACTCAATCACACACACACACTGATACTCAATCTGACACAGACACAGATACTCAATCATACACACAAATACTCAATCTCACACAGACATACTCAATCTCTCACACACAGATACTCATTCTCACACGCACACTGATAACCATTCACACACACAGATACTCAATCACACACACATAGATACTCAATTTGACACACACACAGATTCTCACTCCCTCACACACAGCTACTCAATCTCACACACCGATACTCAATCTCACAGACACAGATACTCAATTTCTCACACACACAGATACTCAATCATACACACCGATACTTAATCTCACACAGATACTCAATCTCACACACACTGAAACTCAATCTCACACACACAGAGCTACTCAATCATACACACAGATACTCAATCTCGCACACAGATACTCACTCCCTCACACACAGATACTCAATCTCACAGACACAGATACTCAATAATCTCTCACACAGATAATCAATCTCACACACAGATACTCAATCTCATACACACAGATACTCAATCTCACACACACACAGATACTCAATCACACACACAGATACTCAATCTCACACACAGATACTCAATCTCACACACACAGATACTCAATCTCACACACACAGATACTCAATCACACACACAGATACTCAATCACACACACACACTGATACTCGATCTCACACAGACACAGATACTCAATCTGACACAGATACTCAAAATCACACACACACATGCTCAATCTCACATACATACTCAATCACACACACACAGATACTGAATCTGACACGCACACAGATACTCAATCTCACACAGAGATATGCAATCACACACACACAGATACTCAACCTCACACACAGATATGCAATCACACACACACAGATACTCAACCTCACACACAAACAGATACTCAATCTCTCACACACAGATACTCAATCTCACACACATAGACACTCAATTTCTCACACACACAGACACTCAATCTCTCACACATAGATACTCAATCTCACAGAGACAGATACTCAATCACACATACAGATACTCAATCTCACACACATAGATACTCAATCTCACAGAGACAGATACTCAATCACACACACAGATACTCAATCTCACACACATAGATACTCAATCTCACAGAGACAGATACTCAATCACACCCACAGATACTCACTCTCTCACACACATACTCAATCACACGTACACACTGATACTCAATCTCACACACACACAGATACTCAATCTGACACAGATACTCAAAATCACACACACACATGCTCAATCTCACACACATACTCAATCACACACACACAGATACTCAATATGACACACCCACAGATACTCACTCTCTCACACACCGATACTCAATCTGACACAGACACAGATCCTCAAAGTCACACACACACATACTCAATCTCACACACGCACTGATACTCAGTCACACACACAGAGATACTCACTATCACAAACCCACAGATACTCAATCACACATCCACAGATACTCACTCTCTCACACACAGATACTCAATCACACACACACCGATACTCAATCACACACACACACTGATACTCAATCTGACACAGACACAGATACTCAATCATACACACAGATACTCAATCTCACACAGACATACTCAATCTCTCACACACAGATACTCATTCTCACACGCACACTGATAACCATTCACACACACAGATACTCAATCACACACACATAGATACTCAATTTGACACACACACAGATTCTCACTCCCTCACACACAGCTACTCAATCTCACACACCGATACTCAATCTCACAGACACAGATACTCAATTTCTCACACATACAGATACTCAATCTCATACACAGATACGTAATCTCACACACATAGACACTCATTTTCTCACGCACACAGATACTCAATCACACACACACAGATACTCAATCTCACACACACAGATACTCAACCTCACACACAGATATGCAATCACACACACACAGATACTCAATCTCTCACACATAGATACTCAATCTCACAGAGACAGATACTCAATCACACACGCAGATACTCAATCTCACACACATAGATACTCAATCTCACAGAGACAGATACTCAATCTCACACACACACAGATACTCAATCTGACACAGATACTCAAAATCACAAACACACACATACTCAGTCTCACACACACATGCTCCATCTCACACACATACTCAATCACACGCACGCACTGATACTCAGTCACACACACACAGATACTCACTCTCTCACACACCGATACTCAATCTGACACAGACATAGATCCTCAAAATCACACACACACATACTCAATCTCACACACGCACTGATACTCAGTCACACACACACAGATACTCGCTATCACAAACACACAGATACACAATCACACACACAGAGACCGACTCTCTCACACACAGATACTCAATCACACACACACCGATACTCAATCACACACACACACTGATACTCAATCTGACACAGACACAGATACTCAATCATACACACAAATACTCAATCTCACACAGACATACTCAATCTCTCACACGCAGATACTCATTCTCACACGCACACTGATAACCATTCACACACACAGATACTCAATCACACACACATAGATACTCAATTTGACACACACACAGATTTTCACTCCCTCACACACAGCTACTCAATCTCACACACCGATACTCAATCTCACAGACACAGATACTCAATTTCTCACACACACAGATACTCAATCATACACACTGATACTTAATCTCACACAGATACTCAATCTCACACACACTGAAACTCAATCTCACACACACAGAGCTACTCAATCATACACACAGATACTCAATCTCGCACACAGATACTCACTCCCTCACACACAGATACTCAATCTCACAGACACAGATACTCAATAATCTCTCACACAGATAATCAATCTCACACACAGATACTCAATCTCATACACACAGATACTCAATCTCACACACACACAGATACTCAATCACACACACAGATACTCAATCTCACACACAGATACTCAATCTCACACACACAGATACTCAATCTCACACACACAGATACTCAATCACACACACAGATACTCAATCACACACACACACTGATACTCGATCTCACACAGACACAGATACTCAATCTGACACAGATACTCAAAATCACACACACACATGCTCAATCTCACATACATACTCAATCACACACACACAGATACTGAATCTGACACGCACACAGATACTCAATCTCACACAGAGATATGCAATCACACACACACAGATACTCAACCTCACACACAGATATGCAATCACACACACACAGATACTCAACCTCACACACAAACAGATACTCAATCTCTCACACACAGATACTCAATCTCACACACATAGACACTCAATTTCTCACACACACAGACACTCAATCTCTCACACATAGATACTCAATCTCACAGAGACAGATACTCAATCACACACACAGATACTCAATCTCACACACATAGATACTCAATCTCACAGAGACAGATACTCAATCCCACACACCGATACTCAATCTCACAGACACAGATACTCAATAATCTCTCACACAGATGATCAATCTCACACAGACACAGATACTCAACCTCACACACAGATACTCAATCACACACACACACACTGATAACCATTCATACGCACACATACTCAATTACACAAACAGATACTCAATCTCTCACACTAACAGATACTCAATCTCACACACAGATAGTCAATCTCATACACATAGATATTCAATCATTCATACACATAGATACCCAATCATACCACACGCACAGATACTCAATCGCTCACACACAGATACTTAATCTCACACACATGGACACTCAATTTCTCACACACACAGATACTCAATCTCACACACACACAGCTACTCAATCATACACACAGATACTCAATCTCACACACACATACTCAATCTCTCACACACAGATACTCATTCTCACACGCACACTGATAACCATTCACACACACAGATACTCAATCACACACACACAGATACTCAATTTGACACACACAGATACTCACTCCCTCACACACAGCTACTCAATCTCACACACCGATACTCTATCTCACAGACACAGATACTCAATAATCTCTCACACAGATAATCAATCTCACCCAGACACAGATACTCAACCTCACACACAGATACTCAATCTCACACACAGATACTCAATCTCACAGAGATAGATACTCAATCACACACACTGATACTCAATCTCTCACACACACAGATACTCAATCACACACACAGATACTCAATCTCACACACATAGATACTCAATCTCACAGAGACAGATACTCAATCACACACACAGATACTCAATCTCACACACATAGATACTCAATCTCACAGAGACAGATACTCAATCACATGTACACACTGATACTCAATCTCACACACACATACTCAATCACACGTACACACAGATACTCAATATGACACACCCACAGATACTCAATCTGACACAGATACTCAAATCACACACACACAGATACTCAATCACACACACACATGCATACCCAATCTCAGATACTCAATCATACACACCCACAGATACTCACTCTCTCACACACACATACTCAATCACACACACACACTGATACTCAATCTGACACAGACACAGATACTCAATCTGACACAGATACTCAAATCACACACACACATACTCAATCTCGCACAGACACAGATGCTCAACCTCACACACACAGATACTCAATCACAGACACATAGATACTCAATTTGACACACACAGATACTCACTCTCTCACACACCGATACTCAATCTCACAGACACAGATACTCAATAATCTCTCACACAGATAATCAATCTCACACAGACACAGATACTCAACCTCACACACAGATACTCAATCACACACACCGATACTCAATCTCACAGACACAGATACTCAATAATCTCTCACACAGATAATCAATCTCACACAGACACAAATACTCAATCTCACACACAGATATGCAATCACACACACAGATACTCAATCTCACAGAGATAGATACTCAATCACACACACTGATACTCAATCTCACAGAGACAGATACTCAATCACATACACTGATACTCAATCTCACACACAGATACTCATTCTCACACACACACTGATAACCATTCACACACACAGATACTCAATCACACACATAGATACTCAATTTGACACACACACAGATACTCACTCCCTCACACACAGATACTCAATCTCACACACAGTTACTCAATCCCACACACCGATACTCAATCTCACAGACACAGATACTCAATAATCTCTCACACAGATGATCAATCTCACACAGACACAGATACTCAACCTCACACACAGATACTCAATCACACACACACACACTGATAACCATTCATACGCACACATACTCAATTACACAAACAGATACTCAATCTCTCACACTAACAGATACTCAATCTCACACACAGATAGTCAATCTCATACACATAGATATTCAATCATTCATACACATAGATACCCAATCATACCACACGCACAGATACTCAATCGCTCACACACAGATACTTAATCTCACACACATGGACACTCAATTTCTCACACACACAGATACTCAATCTCACACACACACAGCTACTCAATCATACACACAGATACTCAATCTCACACACACATACTCAATCTCTCACACACAGATACTCATTCTCACACGCACACTGATAACCATTCACACACACAGATACTCAATCACACACACACAGATACTCAATTTGACACACACAGATACTCACTCCCTCACACACAGCTACTCAATCTCACACACCGATACTCTATCTCACAGACACAGATACTCAATAATCTCTCACACAGATAATCAATCTCACCCAGACACAGATACTCAACCTCACACACAGATACTCAATCTCACACACAGATACTCAATCTCACAGAGATAGATACTCAATCACACACACTGATACTCAATCTCTCACACACACAGATACTCAATCACACACACAGATACTCATTCTCACACGCACACTGATAACCATTCACACACACAGATACTCAATCACACACACACAGATACTCAATTTGACACACACTGATACTCACTCTCTCACACACAGATACTCACTCTCACACACAGCTACTCAATCTCACACACCGATACTCAATCTCACAGAGACAGACACTCAATAATCTCTCACACAGATAATCAATCTCACACAGACACAGATACTCAACCTCACACACAGATACACAATCACACACACACAGATACTCAATCTCTCACACTAACAGATACTCAATCTCACACACAGATAGTCAATCTCACACACATAGATACTCAATCTCACACACATAGATATTCAATTTAACACACACAGATACTCAGTCATTCACACACATAGATACCCAATCATACCAGACGCACAGATACTCAATCTCTCACGCACAGATACTCAATGTCACACACACACTGAATTTCTCACACACATAGATACTCAATCTCTCACACACACAGATACTCAATCTCACACACAGATACGTAATCTCACACACATAGACATTCATTTTCTCACACACAGATACTCAATCACACACACCGATACTTAATCTCACACAGATACTCAATCTCACACACACACTGAAACTCAATCTCACACACACAGAGCTACTCAATCATACACACAGATACTCAATCTCGCACACAGATACTCACTCCCTCACACACAGATACTCAATCTCACACACCGATACTCAATCTCACAGACACAGATACTCAATAATCTCTCACACAGATAATCAATCTCACACAGACACAGATACTCAATCTCACACACATACTCAATGTCTCACACACATACTCAATCACACACACAGATACTCAATCACACACACAGATACTCAAACACTCTCACACATATGCAATCACACACACAGATACTTAATGTCACACATATAGACACTCAATCTCACACAGACACAGATACTCAATCACACACACACAGATACTCAATCACACACACACACTGATACTCGATCTCACACAGACACAGATACTCAATCTGACACAGATACTCAAAATCACACACACACATGCTCAATCTCACATACATACTCAATCACACACACACAGATACTCAATCTAACACACACAGATACTCAATCTCACACAGAGATATGCAATCACACACACACAGATACTCAACCTCACACACAAACGGATACTCAATCTCTCACACACAGATACTCAATCTCACACACATAGACACTCAATTTCTCACACACACAGATACTCAATCTCTCACACATAGATACTCAATCTCACAGAGACAGATACTCAATCACACACACAGATACTCACTCTCTCACACACCGATACTCAATCTGACACAGACACAGATCCTCAAAGTCACACACACACATACTCAATCTCACACACGCACTGATACTCAGTCACACACACAGAGATACTCACTATCACAAACCCACAGATACTCAATCACACATCCACAGATACTCACTCTCTCACACACAGATACTCAATCACACACACACCGATACTCAATCACACACACACACTGATACTCAATCTGACACAGACACAGATACTCAATCATACACACAGATACTCAATCTCACACAGACATACTCAATCTCTCACACACAGATACTCATTCTCACACGCACACTGATAACCATTCACACACACAGATACTCAATCACACACACATAGATACTCAATTTGACACACACACAGATTTTCACTCCCTCACACACAGCTACTCAATCTCACACACCGATACTCAATCTCACAGACACAGATACTCAATTTCTCACACATACAGATACTCAATCTCATACACAGATACGTAATCTCACACACATAGACACTCATTTTCTCACGCACACAGGTACTCAATCACACACACACAGATACTGAATCTGACACGCACACAGATACTCAATCTCACACAGAGATATGCAATCACACACACACAGATACTCAATCTCACACACACAGATACTCAACCTCACACACAGATATGCAATCACACACACACAGATACTCAACCTCACACACAAACAGATACTCAATCTCTCACACACAGATACTCAATCTCACACACATAGACACTCAATTTCTCACACACACAGACACTCAATCTCTCACACATAGATACTCAATCTCACAGAGACAGATACTCAATCACACACACAGATACTCAATCTCACACACATAGATACTCAATCTCACAGAGACAGATACTCAATCACACACACAGATACTCAATCTCACACACATAGATACTCAATCTCACAGAGACAGATACTCAATCACACCCACAGATACTCACTCTCTCACACACATACTCAATCACTCGTACACACTGATACTCAATCTCACACACACACAGATACTCAATCTGACACAGATACTCAAAATCACACACACACATGCTCAATCTCACACACATACTCAATCACACACACAGATACTCAATATGACACACCCACAGATACTCACTCTCTCACACACCGATACTCAATCTGACACAGACACAGATCCTCAAAATCACACACACACATACTCAATCTCACACACGCACTGATACTCAGTCACACACACAGAGATACTCACTATCACAAACCCACAGATACTCAATCACACATCCACAGATACTCACTCTCTCACACACAGATACTCAATCACACACACACCGATACTCAATCACACACACACACTGATACTCAATCTGACACAGACACAGATACTCAATCATACACACAGATACTCAATCTCACACAGACATACTCAATCTCTCACACACAGATACTCATTCTCACACGCACACTGATAACCATTCACACACACAGATACTCAATCACACACACATAGATACTCAATTTGACACACACACAGATTCTCACTCCCTCACACACAGCTACTCAATCTCACACACCGATACTCAATCTCACAGACACAGATACTCAATTTCTCACACATACAGATACTCAATCTCATACACAGATACGTAATCTCACACACATAGACACTCATTTTCTCACGCACACAGATACTCAATCACACACACACAGATACTCAATCTCACACACACAGATACTCAACCTCACACACAGATATGCAATCACACACACACAGATACTCAACCTCACACACAAACAGATACTCAATCTCTCACACACAGATACTCAATCTCACACACATAGACACTCAATTTCTCACACACACAGACACTCAATCTCTCACACATAGATACTCAATCTCACAGAGACAGATACTCAATCACACACACAGATACTCAATCTCACACACATAGATACTCAATCTCACAGAGACAGATACTCAATCACACACATAGATACTCAATCTCACACACATAGATACTCAATCTCACAGAGACAGATACTCAATCACACACACAGATACTCAATCTCACACACACATGCATACTCAATCTCAGATACTCAATCATACACACCCACAGATACTCACTCTCTCACACACATACTCAATTACACGTACACACTGATACTCAATCTCACACACACACAGATACTCAATCTGACACAGATACTCAAAATCACACACACACATGCTCAATCTCACACACATACTCAATCACACACACACAGATACTCAATATGACACACCCACAGATACTCACTCTCTCACACACCGATACTCAATCTGACACAGACACAGATCCTCAAAATCACACACACACATACTCAATCTCACACACGCACTGATACTTAGTCACACACACAGAGATACTCACTATCACAAACACACAGATACTCAATCACACATCCACAGATACTCACTCTCTCACACACAGATACTCAATCACACACACACCGATACTCAATCACACACACACACTGATACTCAATCTGATACACAGATACGTAATCTCACACACATAGACACTCATTTTCTCACGCACACAGATACTCAATCACACACACACAGATACTGAATCTGACACGCACACAGATACTCAATCTCACACAGAGATATGCAATCACACACACACAGATACTCAACCTCACACACACAGATACTCAACCTCACACACAGATATGCAATCACACACACACAGATACTCAACCTCACACACAAACAGATACTCAATCTCTCACACACAGATACTCAATCTCACACACATAGACACTCAATTTCTCACACACACAGACACTCAATCTCTCACACATAGATACTCAATCTCATAGAGACAGATACTCAATCACACACACAGATACTCAATCTCACACACATAGATACTCAATCTCACAGAGACAGATACTCAATCACACACACAGATACTCAATCTCACACACACATGCATACTCAATCTCAGATACTCAATCATACACACCCACAGATACTCACTCTCTCACACACATACTCAATCACACGTACACACTGATACTCAATCTCACACACACACAGACACTCAATCTGACACAGATACTCAAAATCACACACACACATGCTCAATCTCACACACATACTCAATCACACACACACAGATACTCAATATGACACACCCACAGATACTCACTCTCTCACACACCGATACTCAATCTGACACAGACACAGATCCTCAAAATCACACACACACATACTCAATCTCACACACGCACTGATACTCAGTCACACACACAGAGATACTCACTATCACAAACCCACAGATACTCAATCTCACACAGACATACTCAATCTCTCACACACAGATACTCATTCTCACACGCACACTGATAACCATTCACACACACAGATACTCAATCACACACACATAAATACTCAATTAGATACACACACAGATACTCACTCCCTCACACACAGCTACTCAATCTCACACACCGATACTCTATCTCACAGACACAGATACTCAATAATCTCTCACACAGATACTCAATTTCACCCAGACACAGATACTCAACCTCACACACAGATATGCAATCACACACACAGATACTCAATCTCACACACAAACAGATACTCAATCTCACACACACCGATAGTCAAACTCACAGACATAGATACTCAATTTCACGCACCCAGATAATCATTCACACACAGATACTCAATCACACACATAGATATTCAATCATACCCCACGGACAGATACTCAATCTCTCACACACACAGATACTCAATGTCACACATACATACTCAATCTCTCACACACACAGATACTCAATCACTCACACACAGATACTCAATCTCACACACACATGCATACCCAACCTCAGTACTCAATCATACACACCCACAGATACTCACTCTCTCACACACACAGACTCAATTACACATACACACTGATACTCAATCTCACACAGAGACAGAAACTCAATCTGACACAGATACTCAAATCACACACACACATACTCAATCTCGCACAGACACAGATGCTCAACCTCACACACACAGATACTCAATATGACACACACTGATACTCAATCTCTCACACAAACAGACACTCAATCTCACACGCACACTTGCATACTCAATCTCAGATACTCAATCATACACACCCACAGATACTCACTCTCTCACACACATGTACTCAATCTCACACACACACTGATACTCGATGTCACACAGACACAGATACTCAATCTGACACAGATACTCAAATCACACACACACATACTCAATCTCGCACAGACACAGATGCTCAACCTCACACACACACATACTCAATCTCGCACAGACACAGATGCTCAATCTGTCTCACACACAGATACTTAATCTCACACACTTAGACACTCAATTTCTCACACACACAGATACTCAATCTCTCACACACATGCTCAATCTCTCACACACAGATACTCAATAATCTCACACATAGATACTCAATCTGACATACACACTGATACTCAATCTCACACACACACAGCTACTCAATCACACACACAGATACTCAATCTCACACATACAGGCTTTCACTAGATATGGACTATACCCTGAGATACAATCAGATGTAATTGCGTCAAAGCGCACACAATTAGAACTGGAATGCCTACAGTGTGGAGAAAGGACCTTCAACCCAACAAGCCCATGCCGACCCTCTGAAGAGTAGACCTCCCAGACCCATTCCTCTAACCTTTTACTCGACATTTACCCCCGACTGATGGGGTACACCATCGAGAATGTGGTGCTGGAAAAGCACAGCAAGTCAGGCAGCATCCGAGGAGCAGGAAAATCAACGGTTCGAGCTGGAGCCTTTCATTAGGAATGGTTTCCGGCTCAAAACGATGCTTTTCCCGCTACTCGGATGCTGCCTGACCGGCTGCGCTTTTCCAGCAAGACACTCTCAACTCTGATCGCCAGCATCTGCAGACCTCACTGTCTGCAAATGGGGTACACATTATACACATGGATGCCTACACATCACTGGAAACGATGGGACAATTTATCACGGCCAATCCACCCTAACCTGCACATCCCTGGGCACTATGGGACAATTTAGCACGGCCAATCCACCCTAACCTGCACATCCCTGGGCACTATGGGACAATTTAGCACGGCCAATCCACCCTAACCTGCACATCCCTGGACACTGTGGGTCAATTTAGCATGGCCAATCCACCCTAACCTGCACATCCCTGGACACTATGGGACAATTTAGCACGGCCAATCCACCCTAACCTGCATATCCCTGGACACTATGGGACAATTTAGCACGGCCAATCCACCCTAACCTGCACATCCCTGGACACTGTGGGTCAATTTAGCATGGCCAATCCACCCTAACCTGCACATCCCTGGGCACTATGGGACAATTTAGCACGGCCAATCCACCCTAAACTGCATATCCCTGCGCACTATGGGACAATTTAGCATGGCCAATCCACCCTAACCTGCACATCCCTGGACACTATGGGACAATTTAGCACGGCCAATCCACCCTAACCTGCACATCCCTGGGCACTATGGGACAATTTAGCACGGCCAATCCACCCTAACCTGCACATCCCTGGACACTGTGGGACAATTTAGCACAGCCAATCCACCATAACCTGCACATCCCTGGACACTATGGGACAATTTAGCACGGCCAATCCACCCTAACCTGCACATCCCTGGGCACTATGTGACAATTTAGCACGGCCAATCCACCCTAACCTGCACATCCCTGGGCACTATGTGACAATTTAGCATGGCCAATCCACCCTAACCTGCACATCCCTGGGCACTATGGGACAATTTAGCATGGCCAATCCACCCTAACCTGCACATTTTTGGACTGTGCGAAGAAACCGGAGCACCCGGAGGAAACCCCACACAGACGCGGTGGTAGAATGTACAAACCCCTCCCAGACCGTTACCCGAGGCTGGGATCGAACCTGGGTCCTTGGCACCGCGAGGCAGCAGTGCTAACCACTGGGCCACCGTGCTTTGAAATCATTCAAGGCACTGATGAGCTGGCAAGGCATTAAACAATTCAAATCTACTGCACACCATCGCAGAATCACAGGGAGTGCTAGAACGGTGTCCTCAGACATTAAAGACCATGCTGGGGGCTTATAGTCAAGTCTATCCAGATGATTGGGATAAGAGAATTCTATTTGTACTGCTTGCGATCAGAGATACACCAAATGAATTGATTAATTCAGGCCATCTGAATCAGTTTGTGGGCATGAAGCGAGAGGACTGTTAAAAATAGATTAAGGAGAAGTTGGTGAGTGAGAATTCAGAGACCACATACTTGGACAATGTGTCAAAATTTTGGGGAATGATTAAATAGAGCTGGGGAATTGGCTAGTCAGCATTTAAAAGTATCACAGCTAACAACGAAACAGAAAGCATGTAAGAAATCTAAAACTTGCTGTCGGGAATAAAATGTTAGTGTTACTTCCAGTGATAGGTGAATGTTTAATAGCAATGTTTAGTGGACCTTAAGACATTGACTGAGGTAAATTATTTGATAAGGACTCCAGACAGAAAGACATCTCGCCAAGTGTGTCATGTGATATGCTCATATAGGGGAGGAAAGCAAGGGAGAAGGTGTTAATAATCACAACACAGAGGGAACAGCCAAGTTCGGAGAGTTCTGAATTGGTCATTCCTCAAATCAAATCGGACAATGAGGAAGCTGTTAAAAATTGGGATAAATTACTTTCCTAAGGAACATCAGAATGACCTGAGAGAATTATTACTATTGCATGAGGGGGCATGTGGAAATTAGCTGGGAAATGCTAACCTAATTATGCATGATATAGATACAGGAGATGCTGTCCCCGAATAAGCAAGGCCCTTTTCAGCATAACCTTCTGAAGTTGGCACAGGTTCAAAAGCAGATTGAACGCATGCTCCAAGGCGACATGATCAAAGTGAGTTAGCGACTGGAGCTCACCCATCGTAATGGTGCCAAATCCCAACGGTTATGGGTGGACTATCGCAAAGCCAATGCAGTTACAAAGACGGAAGCTTATCCAATTCTGCGGTTGGAAGACCGCGTTGAGACTCTATAAAGCTCTGGTTAGGCCCCATTTGGAGTACTGTGTCCAGTTTTGGTCCCCACACCTCAAGAAGGACATACTGGAACGTGTCCAGCGGAGATTCACACAGATGATCCCTGGAATGGTAGGTCTAACGTATGAGGAACGTATTCATGGGATTGTATTCATTGGCGTTTAGAAGATTGAGGGGAGACTTAATAGAGACGTACAAGATAACACATGTCTTGGAAAGGGTGGGCGTTAGGAAATTGTTTCCGTTAGGCGAGGAGACTAGGACCCGTGGACACAGCCTTAGAATTAGAGGGGGTCAACTCAGAACAGAAATGCAGAGACATTTCTTCAGCCAGAGAGTGGTGGGCCTGTGGAATTCATTGTCACGGAGTGCAGTGGAGGCCGGGACGCTAAATGTCTTCAAGGCAGAGATTGATAAATTCTTGTTGTCACAAGGAATTAAGGGCTACGGGGAGAACGCTGGTAAGTGGGGTTTAAATGCCCATCAGCCATGATTGAATGGCGGAGTGGACTCGATGGGCCGAATGGCCTTACTTCCACTCCTATGTCTTATGGTCTTATGGAGAAGGTGGGACGAGCAACTTAATTCCTCAGCTGGACTAGTCCAGAGAATACTGGCCGGTACCTTTGTCCGAAAGGACGAAGACAATTTCGGCTTTCGTAACCCCGAATGGACTGCATCAGTTTAAAGTCACGCCGTTTGGTAGGAATAACGTGCCAGCCACATTTCGGAGACCAACCAATAAGGTCATTGCCGGATTCCCCAACTGTGTTATTTATATCGGTGATCTGGTGGGGGTTTGGAAACACATGAAACAAACGTTTATCAGACTTGTTCGATCGACTTCAGGAGACAGGGTTTGGCGATAAACCTGGCTTTCAGTGAGTTTGCAAAAGCCCAGGTCATCTTCCCGGGCCATGTCCTCAGAGACGGACAAATGGCTCCGTGGGATGTAAAAGCAGAGGTTATTGGGGAGTTTCCCAAATCATCGACAAAAAAAAAATTGATCGGAAGTTTTAGCGGTGTACCCACTGAATTGCTGAAGAGAGCCACGATCTCTCAGTGGACAGTGGACTGGCAGGAGGTGTTTGACAATCTGAAAGTTGTGTTCACCACTGGCCCTGTGTTAGCCTAATTACACAAGGTGTCCACCGACATGAGCGATGTGGGTGTCGGCGTCGGGCTCTTGCGAGAAGACGGCGGAAAGATCGGAAGACCTACCGGGTATTTCTCCAGGAATCCGAGCACTCGTCAGCAGGAATATTCGATGGTTGAGAAGGAGACTTTGAGCTTGGTGTTGGCGTTCCAGCATTCCAGTGTTTATGTTACCAGTTGCACATCTGAGACAATCATACGCACTGAGCAAAACCCATTGGAGTTTGTAGAGGAATTTCAGGGCAAAAATGCCAGTCTGTTGAGTTTGCCGCTACGACCATTTAGTTAGAAAGCCGTGCCCGTGGGAGACCAGAGAAGGTGACTGCTGTTGCACTGTCGAGACTTGAATGAGGAACGGAGACATTCGTTGGCAGGAGTAAAACTAACTGAAACATAGCGTATGGTTTTTGTCAACGTAATGTACGCGTGTGTTGTCGAGTTTATGATTCAGAGGTTTTGAAATAAAATCATCTTTGGATATTGATGGCCATCTTTTATTTAAGGGAGAAGGTGTGACAATACTGCTCCTCTAACAAGGCTATGTTGTCTGTGGCTTCTTTTTCAGAGAACTCATAAAAACAACGATTCCGAAAAATCTCGGTTTGAAGGGTTTTAACACCAGTTTGATTATAGCTAACAGATACTGCCTCGAGTGAAAGGCTTTCGAGTTTTTTTGAAAAACAACACATGTACAGTGCAAGGGGAGTGGCCAGTTCTCCCAGCTCAGCTTTTCTCTGGTTCGGTTTGATTTGAACAGTCTGGCTGTTCAGAACAAGCAGTCAGGTTGAAGTTGCTGCTCCAAGAAATAGCTGCATTGAAGAAGGTTATAGTCCAACAGATTTCATAGGAAGCACTCGCTTTCGGACAGTCGCTCACCACAGCCACCTGATGAAGGAGTGGCGCTCCGAAAGCTAGTGTGCTTCCAATTAAACCTGTTGGACTATAACCTGGTGTTGTGTGATTTTTTTTTTAAAGATATTTTTATTAGAAATTTAATATTTTGACAGATTTACAAAAATAAACAGAACTTTCAGGCACAAACATTAATATAAAAATAGATCTTAAATATATAATCATCAAAATTCAAAGGAATGATACTAAAGAAGAAAGAAAAACAATGAAACTCAGTTAACTACTAATCTAATCCACAATTATCCAGAGTGTATAGTTGAGTCACTTACATCCTTCAAACAAGAGAAAATGTTCTCCAATACACTCATAACAGTATAATAAAAAGGAAACTATTTCCAAACAATAAGAACAAAAAAAAACATGTTTGAATGGAGATCCTCCCCCTTGTTCTCAGGGGGCCTTACTTCCTTTCTAAAGGTCCACCATATCCTCTCCCAAACAGTGTCCCACCCTTGACCCGGGCGCTCCTTAATAGGATTTAGATATAATACCGAGCTAGAGTTAACAGTGAGCGCCCCACCCCCACCCCTCCCCACCCATACCTGAGTATATCTGATAGCATCAATGCCACGTACAAACACACATAACTATAAAATTACAACTCCAACAAATTACAGTTAAGTATAATAACATAAAATAGCAAGAGAAGACAACCCTGCTCCCAGAAGCAAAAGTAAAGTAGAGTAAAGTATCCATTTCTCCCCACGGAGTGTGGAAGAGGCAAGCCAACATAAATTGTCTCTTACGATTTATTTAAACGAGTCTAAAAGTTCCTTAGCCTCTTCTGGTGATCTAAAATTATACTCGGATCCTTCGTGGGTAAAGCATAACGTCGCTGGGTAGCGTAAGGTGTATTGAATATTTAAGTTCCTTAGACATTTCTTCACCTCATCAAACGCCTTCCTCCTTCGTGCCAAAGCCGGGGAGAAGTCCTGAAATAACATAATCTTGGATCCTTCATGGATCATGGCTTTAGGATCCTTTCCAAGCTTTCTGGAGGCATCCAGGAGTATCTGCCTCTCCCTATAACTCTGCAGCCGGAACAGGACCGGGCGTGGGCGCTGGTTTGGGCCAGATCCGCGTACTGCGACCCGGTAGGCCCACTCCACCCTTACCCGGTCAGTTTCAGCCCCCAGGTTTAAAAGCTGGGGCAGCCATCGCTCCAGAAATACTGCTAACTGTCCCTTCTCTTCTTGTTCAGGGAGGCCCAGAAGACGGATATTCTTTCTCCGATTTCTATTATCCAGGTCATCCATGTAGATTTCAAAGGCCCGGACTCTCTGCTCCAGAGCTGGCACCTGTTCTGCAGCTGTTTGTGCTGCAGCCTCGGAGGTCGTGGCCTTTAGCTCAGCCCCCTTCACTCGGCCCTGTGGTTCCTCGAGAGCCTGGCTGTGTTTCTGCAGCTTTTCTTCGAATGAGTTCCATCTCTGTCTGGATTCTGCGATGAAATTGACGAGTGTCGTTTCCAGCCTGGCAATCATCTCTTCAAGGCCTGTTTTTACATCAGCTGCAGCCAGAGGAGGAGAGGAGGGTGGGGGAGGGGTCTTTGTTTTCTGAGAGCTGCGGGATCCCTTTGGTTTACTCATTATCCACATAATATTAAACTGCTTAAATATAATAGTAAGCAGCTAATTAAGGTTAGAAAATGTTTTTGGGTGGTTTGGTAAGTGTGGTGGGGATGAGTAACTCACTTTACCCAGGTTTTGGGAAGAGCTCTGTAAACTCAGACTTGCTGAGTCGCCGCCATCTTGGATCTCCCCCGTTGTGTGATTTTTAACTTTGTCCACCCCAGTCCAATACCGGCACCTCCACATCACATGGAGGTTTTCCATGCTGCCATCTCTCTCTTTCTCTCTCTCTCTCTCTCTCTGTCTCTCTCTCTCTGTCTCTCTCTCTCTGTCTCTCTCTGTCTCTCTCTGTCTCTCTCTCTCTGTCTCTCTCTGTCTCTCGCTGTCTCTCTGTCTCTCACTGTCTCTGTCTCTCTCCCTCTCTCTCTGTCTGTTTCTCTCTCCCTATCTATCTCTGTCTCTTTCTGTTTCTATCTATCTATCTATCTATCTATCTATCTATCTATCTATCTCTGTCTCTCTGTCTCTCTCTCTCTCTCTCTCTCTATCTATCTATCTATCTATCTATCTATCTATCTCTGTCTCTCTGCCTCCCTCTGTCTCTCTATCTATCTATCTCGGTCTCTCACTGTCTCTCTGTCTCTCTCTCTCCAGTAAGACCCTGTGTTTGATCTTACCTTTTGTGCCAAGGGGTGTTTATGAGGATTGTTGCAAGCATTTGGAACAGCATCATTAAGTTGGGCTGATCCATTGGGTTTTCGGAGAGGTTAAGTTACTTTGTATTCTGTTCTGTTTTGTTCGTGTTGCGTTCAGCAATTTTGCAAATAAATTCTGTTTTGTTTAAATCTAAGTGGTCAGGCCAGCTGCATCCCTCCTGAAATATCCACTTTACACCTGCTTAAAACAGCCTGCAAAGTTAGGGACTGGGCTACCTACCTGAGGGCATCTGGCCTGGTCCATAACATGATACATCATCATGGGGTATAAAAGAGGGGAGCGGTTGGACAGGGCACACTGCCATCCAACAGAGTGAACAGCCTTCAGCTCTCGAGAGATAATCACTGGCTCTCACAGCCCCATCTCTGTCTTAAGAAATGCACCATCTTCAATAACAACGGTGCCAATGATGGAGAAGACATTCCTGACAGAAGAATCGATGGAAGAGGCACAGAACATTCTGGAAGACACTGTAATTTTGAGAGTCTTAGTTCTATTTTTGCTAAAATGAGTGGGACTTCTATTTATTGGAACAGCACACCATTGCTTTACTCAGCAATAGTTAGCAGTTGGAAGAGATCTTTTCTTCGGTTTGTTAATAGTTTAGTGAATTAGAGTTAGATAACTAAATTGTTACTTGTTGATTCTAAAGTAAGTGCCAGGGATTTATTTTATTTAAGTGCTAGAAATTGCTGAAAAGCAGGTCACACCAATATTCACACCCCTTTTACAGATTATAGGGTAAGGCACTCATCTATGCACAGGTGTGTATGTGTGGGGGGAGGTTAATCTTAATTTTATAACGCACACTCACACACACAGATACTCAATCTTTCACACACACGTAGATACTTAATCTCTCACACACAGAGAGATAATCAACCTCATGCACACAGAGATACTCAATCTCTCTCACACACACACTGATGCAGAGACTCATTCTCCATCTCTCTTTCCCATCCACACACACACAGATACTCAATCTCTCTCACATGCACACACACACACAGATACTCAATCTCTCTCTCTCACATGCACACACACAGATACTCAATCTCTCTCCCTCTTACTTGCACACACACACACACAGATACTCAATCTCTCTCTCTCACATACACACACACAGATACTCAATCTCTCTCCCTCTTACTTGCACACACACACACAGATACTCAATCTCTCTCCCTCTTACTTGCACACACACACACAGATACTCAATCTCTCTCTCTCACATGCACACACACACAGATACTCAATCTCTCTCTCTCTCACATACACACACACAGATACTCAATCTCTCTCTCTCACATGCACACACACACAGATACTCAATCTCTCTCCCTCTTACTTGCACACACACACACACAGATACTCAATCTCTCTCTCTCACATACCCACACACAGATACTCAATCTCTCTCTCTCACATGCACACACACAGATACTCAATCCCTCTCTCTCACATGCACACACAGATACTCAATCTCTCTCTCTCTCACACATGCACACACACAGATACTCTCTCTCTCACACACACATGCACACACACAGATACTCTCTCTCTCTCTCACGCATGCACACACACAGATACTCTCTCTCTCACACACACATGCACACACACAGATACTCTCTCTCTCTCACGCATGCACACACACAGATACTCTCTCTCTCACACACACATGCACACACACAGATACTCTCTCTCTCTCTCTCACGCATGCACACACACAGATACTCTCTCTCACACACACATGCACACACACAGATACTCTCTCTCTCTCACGCATGCACGCACTCACAGATACTCAATCTCTCTCCCTCTTATTTACATACACACACACACACACACACACACACTCAATCTCTCTCTCTCTCTCTCTCTCTCTCACAAACACACAGAGAGAACAATGAAGAGAGGTGGGAGAGAGGGGGACATAGGGCAGGCGCAAGACCAGAGATGGGAGGTGGGGCAGGGGGAAGAGAGAGATGGCGATAAGCTGGAGTTGAATGTTGGAGTGAATGTCCGAACGGGTTAATCTGATAAAGAGCATTCAGGCAACACGGAGGGAGAGGAGGCAAGGAAATGGACACTGAGAGCAGGGGGGAGAGAGAGATGTGAGGGAAGGGTGAGGAGTGCCAGGCTGAGGAGAGGGGGTATGAGCGTTTACCACCCTAATGTGTGAATGATTGTGAGCTGTTCAGCTAACACTCAGTTAGAGCCATTCTGTAGCAGCTTTGCTAATAGGATTACCATCAGTGGGAGAGAGAGGGCCGGCCAGTCAGTTACCAGAACTGGTGACTGAAGATAATTAACTGCTCAATATCCTTTGGGATGTCCAATAGCAACTGTTTCATTTCATCCCTGACTGTTTAACAAATGTTCATATTCATGAATCTATTCATTAATTCAGGGATTGTTTGGAGGAATAACACGGTTAACTTTGATTTCAATTTAACTGGGAGTTTAATTATTAAAACAGCACAACCTTGAACGTGCAACAGAGGCAGTGGGAACGCTGCGGGGAAGGTAATGGGAAACAATACCTCGCTCCTCGCAGAGACAGGATCGACACCAGACACAATCCAGATCGACATCACTCGGAGCAGGACTGAGGGAGTGCCGCACTGTCGGAGAGTCAGTACTGAGGGAGTGCTGCACTGTCAGATGGTCAGTACTGAGGGAGTGCCGCACTGTCGGAGGGTCAGTACTGAGGGAGTGCTGCACTGTCAGATGGTCAGTACTGAGGGAGTGCCGCACTGTCGGAGGGTCAGTACTGAGGGAGTGCTGCACTGTCGGAGAGTCAGTACTGAGGGAGTGCCGCACTGTCGGAGGAACAGTACTGAGGGAGTGCCGCACTGTCGGAGTGTCAGTACTGAGGGAGTGCCGCACTGTCAGAGGGTCAGTAATGAGGGAGCGTGGCACTGTCGGAGGGTCAGTACTGAGGGAGTGCCACACTATCGGAGGGTCAGTACTGAGGGAGTGCTGCACTGTCAGAGGGTCAGTACTGAGAGAGTGCCGCACTGTCGGAGGGTCAGTACTGAGAGAGTGCCGCACTGTCGGAGTGTCAGTACTGTGGGAGTGCTGCACTGTCAGAGGGTCAGTACTGAGGGAGTGCCGCACTGTCGGAGGGTCAGTACTGAGAGAGTGCCGCACAGTCGGAGGGTCAGTGCTGTGGGAGTGCTGCACTGTCGGAGGGTCAGTACTGAGGGAGTGCTGCACTGTCGGAGGAACAGTACTGAGGGAGTGCGGCACTGTCGGAGTGTCAGTACTGAGGGAGTGCCACACTGTTGGAGGGTGTGTACTGAGGGAACGCTGCACTGTCAGAGGGTCAGAACTGAGGGAATGCCGCACAGTCAGAGGGTCAGTAATGAGGGAGCGTGGCACTGTCGGAGGGTCAGTACTGAGGGAGTGCCGCACTGTTGGAGGGTCAGTTCTGAGGGAGCACTGCACTGTCGGAGGGTCAGTACTGAGGGAGTGCTGCACTGTCGGACGGTCAGTACTGAGGGAGAGCCGCACTGTCAGAGGGTCAGTAATGAGGGAGTGCCGCACTGTCGGAGGATTAGTACTGAGGGAGTGCTGCACTGTTGGAGGGTCAGTGCTAAGGGAGTGTCGCACTGTCAGGCGTTCAGGATTGAGGGAGTGCAGCACTGTCGGAGGGTCAGTGCTGAGGGAGTGCCGCACTGTCGGAGGGTCAGTGCTGAGGGAATGCCGCACTGTCGGAGGATCAGTACTGAGGGAGTGTCGCACTGTCAGGGGTTCAGGATTGAGGGAGTGCTGCACTGTCGGAGGGTCAGTACTGAGGGAGTGCCGCACTGTCGGAGGATCAGTACTGAGGGAGTGCTGCACTGTCGAAAGTTCACTTTAACTTTCTCTCATAAATCATTAAATAAATAGTGATTCCATCTAAACTTTACCAGTTAAATCCGTGATAACGAATCTGTGATTACATTCTTACGACCCGCAACATACACGTTTTTTAAAAGTTAAACGTCTGTATCATTCAATGCAACAAAATCGTCTCTTTTTTTGTCTTTAAAGCATTCTAAGAATGTCAGCAGGTTGTGATCTGTGTACCTGACCGTCTCTGACACATTGTTTGTGACACACTGGTCTTAGACATAGTGTACGGCCAAACCCAATCGTTCCTTTCCGATTGGCGAGTATTCCCTCTGGTGGATGATAACCTTTGAAAAGTAACCAACTGGGTGTTCAATCCCATCCTCACCTTCCTGTCGGAGGACAGCTCCAACTCCTAGTCACTAGCATCGATGACGACATTGAAAGGTTTGATGCAGCTAAATCTGGTTTTGGCGGCTCATATCGATTTCAAAAGGCCGAATGTCTCCTAGCATGGCTCTGTCCGCCAAAACCCTGTCTCCTTCTTCGGCAAATCGGTCAACAGTGCCTCTACAGTCCAGAAGGTTGGAACAAACCTCCTATCGAGTCCGCTGAGTCCGAAGAATCGACACACCTGTTCCTCCGAGATTGGAGGTTGGCATTCCGTGACGGCCTTCGTCTTTGTGTTCTGTGGGGTCCACCCTCCATGAGCGATGATATGTCCCAAGGATGTCCCCTCTGCTTTCGTGAAACTGCATCTTATTTAAGTTTATCACCTGTTTTGCTTCTCAAAGCCATTCAAAGAGCTCTGCCAACTGTGCCAAGTGATCTTTCTGGGACTGACTAAAGATCACTACATTGTCCAATCAGACCACACAGTTTGTTGACCCCGCCACAACTCTGCTCATGAGTCGTTGGAATGTGGCGGGCCCGTTCTTCATTCCAAAGGGCATCACTTTAAGCTGATTTAGCCCATTTGAGGTTACAAACGCAGCAATTTCTTTCGCCGTCTCTGATAAAGGGACCTGCCTGTAACCACGCAGTAAGTCCAACTTGGTGATGTCACTGGCCTATCCAACTCTCTCGACACAGTCCTCCAATCTAGGAATGAGTCCGATTTTGTCACGACATTGACCTTCCGATAATCCACACAGAACCATTGAGTCCCGTCCGGTTTGGGAACTAAGACGATCCGTGACCTCCACACGCCTTGGCTTGGTTTGATGATGTTCCCCTCAAGCATGGCTTCCACCTCCATCAAGACCTGTCTGGCTTTGAAAGGATTAAACCTATAGGGGTGTTGTTTAATGGGAGCAGCATTCTCTGCATCTACTTCATGTGCAGTAACATTAGTCCTCCCCTTCTGATTCTTATGTATGTCCTTATATTGCAGTAACAAATCTTTCATTCTATGCTCCTGAGACAGATAGGACTTAATTTTTTAATCTATTTAGAGGCCCCTCAAAATCTGCATTAACTGGATTTGATTCCTCACTCTGCAGGGCAGTAACTAACACCTGCTTCTCAAGTCCTTTAGCTTTAATATTACACGGTTTCCAATATGTTCACATGACATACCCAATACCTTTTTTTTCCCCGAACTGGCATCTTTACTAAATAGTTCACGCGACTCAACTTTTTCTCAGTTTGATAGGGACCATTAAACACAGCTCTGACACAATCTCCTATCACTGGGGACAGCACTAACACGTCACCCTCCCGGGAAAACATCCAAGTCTCAGAGCTTTTATCTGCGGTCTGTTTCATTCTACACTGTGCCCTTTTGAGCCGCTGTTTAGATTACTTACAGTGTGGAAACAGGCCCTTCGGCCCAACCAGTCCACACCGACCCGCCGAAGCACAACCCACCCATACCCCGACATTTACCCCTTACCTAACACTATGGGACAATTTAGCACGGCCAATCCACCCTGACCTGCACATCTTTGGACTGTGGGAGGAAACCGGAGCACCCGGAGGAAACCCACGCAGACACGGGAGAACGTGCAAACTCCACACAGTCAGTCGCCTGAGTCGGGAATTGAACCCGGGTCCCTGGCGCTGTGAGGCAGCAGTGCTAACCCACTGTGCCGCCCATAACTCACCTCCTCGATATAATCTCTCCCTCACCTCCGATACATAATCTAAGTGTGCGATCTTCAACTTTAGTCCTGTCGATTTTTCTTCAGTTAATTTCAAGGGCCCTCTCACTTCAGGACCGAATACTAACTCAAAGGGCGGGGGTGGAACGGCATAGATTCACTTGGGGCATCACTAACTGCAAACAATACAATTGGGATGCCTTTATCCCCATCATTCGGGTAGTCCTGACTGCAGGCTCTCAACATGGTCTTCAGGGTCTGATGTGACCTTCCTCGAGCTGCCTGTGTACCTAGGCTATCCATAACCTCCTTAAACAGCCTAGCAGTAAAATGTGACCCTTGGTCTGACTGAATCTCTCTGGGTAGCTCCATACCGTGTGAAGCAAGCTACTAACTCCTCGACCACCCTTTCTACCTTGATACTCAGTAATGGAATTGCCTCCGGAAATCTGGGAGACACATCCATTCCGGTTAACAAGCACTGGTTCCCACTTGTAGTTCTCAGAAGGGGAGCTACACAAGTCAATTATAACCCACGTGAAAATTTCTTCAAATGTGGGAATCGACAACAAAGGGGCTGGTTTTATTCCTGCCCATTTGGCATGTGTGACACGTACGGCAAAAGTTACCAACATCCTTGTGCATTCCAGGCCAATAAGAATGTTTTTGTACCTTAGCCTGAGTCTTTCGTACCCCTAGGTGACCTCCTACAGATAGTCCATGTAACACCCCCTGTCTGTATGTTACCGACAACATAACCTAGTGCACTTCGGCCCATTTCTCCTCCTCACTCACCTGCCATTTCCATCGTAGGATTTTATCTTTCAGATAATAACCCTCCAGAATATTCGCTGCCTCCTTTTCAGAGTACGCATCCACATGTACATCTCTTTTGTCTCACTGTTACAAGTATCTTAGCCTTTCAGGACTAACCACTTCTGCCGTCTTCATGTACCGTTACATCAAACAGGGTGTCCATTAACTGAACTTCAACGCCTTAATCTTTCTCTTTCCTTTTCACTTCATGCTATTACATATGACAGTGGGATCTGGTTACCACACAGTCCGGGAAAATACCAGGATATTTCTGTTTTAATTCCTCAGTTTCCTGGTCTTCCTTGGTCATCTCCACAATGTGGAGGTGTCACTCCCACCTTGGACCCTGACAAATCATTCCCAAGGAGAAAGTGAGGACTGCAGATGCTGGAGATCAGAGCTGAAAATGTGTTGCTAGAAAAGCGCAGCAGGTCAGGCAGCATCCGAGGAGCAGGAGAATCGACGTTTCGGGCATAAGCCCTTCTTTATTCCCAAGAGCAAACTGAACTCCTGGAACTGACACTCTGTCAGTCACTCCCAATGTAATTCTCCCCAGTCTTGGGATAGCATTCCAACCTGATCTTACATAGGGGAATGCTAAATTTCCATCCACCTATCCCATACATTACCACACTCTCGGGTAACAGATCAGAAAGAGTGCATATTCACTCATCCCTTACTATCAGAGTCTGGCTAGATCCTGTATCTCTCAAAATTATACTTTCTTGGCCTTCTCCCCCTGTTCTTTCAGGGTAAACTTTACCTCCAGAGGCGAATTCCTTGTAGAGATCAGGTCCTAACTCCATACCCAGCCCCTGCCTGGGCCGGGCACTCTCCTGCACCTCCTCAGCTCCTCTTGGGGTCTCCTTTATAACCTTCACTAATACCACCGGCTTAGCTTCTTTTTGCACATCTTTTCCCACAATGCCTTTGTTTAACGACCAGCACTATGACTTGACGTGACTTTCTGGCAGTGAAAACCCCTTTTCCCAGTGCCCCTCTGAAACCACTGGCTCTGTAACTTTCTGTGTCCCACTCCATTTCAGTGAAAATACCCTGAGGCCTTTCACCTCTTTTCCACCCTCCTAGGCT